>NC_139218.1:137996520-138217076 GCF_055691185.1 Crinia signifera | reverse complement strand
GGAGCTGCTGGCCTGAGGACCAGCACTGTGGTAGAGATATCCCTCACAAAATTTCTGCTGCCTCAGAGGAGACATTAAGGATGCTAGGGGTGGCGGACATTTTGGGAGTTACATTTCAATAGTATGTAAAAGGCAACCATGATCAGCAGCCACTGCCACAACAGCAGACCCGCCGGGTGGAGGATGCCCTGACAACAAGCAGAACCTCTGACAATGAGCAGGTACCATGAGACAGGACGGAAAACATTTAGTAGTTACGCCACTGCCATAAATGATACAGCTTTCCCATCCTATTGTAAAGTGCAGCAGAATATGCAGCGCTATATAAGAAACTGTTGATAAATACAATACAATAAATGAATCAATGTACCTATGTCTCATACTGCATTTCCAAACAGACCAATATCTACTCTGAGCAAAAAAAGGGGGGCTACCAATCAGAAGTATGGATGATAGATCAATAGCTCAATTGGGCAGATTATGAATCAATGAGTGGATAAAAATGGACGTGGTATATTACATGGTGGCCAAGCATTTTAGCCTTTTATAACTTGAAATTGTGAAAGTATGAAATGCATGCCAAAGATCTGTAAAGCTAACAGACAGCTGTCACTCAGATTGCATGTCTTCCCTGCTCATTCTGGAACAGATACCATAACTCATTTATACAGATATTACCAGCATTCAGTGTCAGCTAGAGGCATTTGAATTCTTGCCATTTTTTTTTTACTTAGGAAAAAACGCAGACTACTATTGGTGAAGAGTAAGTAACTCTCGTATTTATAATATATGTTATTCAAAGACTGTGGGATACTTACCTGAATAATATATGACTGGAATGTTTTTACTTTGCTAAGCTCCACCTTTCTCTCTCCTACACACCTCCATAGCAGGCTTGCATGTTGGGAGGTAGGATGGTGATTTTGTAACCAAACACATAGCTAGAGGAGGAAACTGCCTCAATGTAACATCAACTGTTGTCCCAATGAGCACCTTGCATAGTGCAAGTGTGTCTAGGATTATGTCAATGCAATAGACTTGAGGGTAAAGACTAAAAAGGACAAAAGTCTGCTGATGCTATTGGGGGGAGGTGAGTGAAATAAGGATGTTAATTGGAATGCACGGAGGCAAGACCCTGGCACACCAAGTTTTGGGAGGCATTGAGTTTTTCTAATTACACTATTTCATCATAGAAATTATATAAAAAGTATGGAGAGGGAGCATGTTTTGGGGTGTATTCAATGCCGTCGGCGAGCCCCTGATGGCAAGCTATATGGCAGAGTATTCAACGCCCTACTCATCACTTGACGTTTCTACCTCGCTGGTTCTGTTCAGTAAGGTGGAAATGGCGAGTGTGCCCATCAAGACGGTGGGGCTCGCCCCCTAATGGAGCAGACCTGCCGCATTTGCAGTAAAACCTCGCTGTTTAAAGGCGCTCCCTGCCGCATTGAAAACACCCCTTGAGTGCATTCCTTTGCTGTACAGAGGAGCACACGGGGGTGATTTAAGTTTGTTTTAATGGGGCATCCCCATACAAATGCTGGGCATTCCCCTGGGAGTGCAGGTGGGGCAATGTCTGCTGGGGTGATGATCAGCGGCGGAAATAAAAGTCAGTTTTCACTAACAATTATTTCCGAAGGGGACAGAAATCATTATTCTGGTCGGTGCGGATATATCCGCGTGCGTTCGGGCCGCCGATGTTTTGTGTCTGCGCATGTGCAGAGGTGTCTCTGCGCATGTGCGAGCGGGGCGTACGGCCAAATCCTGCATGATATGTGAACACTCCGAACAGGGGGTGGAGAGGGGCGTGAAGGGCTATTTGTGCTCATTACCATATAAATACGCCCCGCGTTTCATGGGCGTTCCCATGCAAACGCTGGGCGTACGTATGGTAATGTGGCCGTGACGCACGTGTAGGGGGAGGACATATGACATCGCCGGATGTCAGCTGCCCGCCCAGATCCCTGCTTTTGCACGGAAAAATGTCCGTGTGGTCTGAGGTTGCGGGAGCTGGTGGAGCACTCGGTCCTGCATTCGATGGTCTGCGACCATCGAATGATGGGGGAGGTTCCCTTAGATGGAGGAGGCGTATTCCGTGTAAAATACACGTGCGGTCCATTCGGCCAGCTTCTTACCGCGTACGGACGGAGTTGGCGATCCGTATGGAAGGCGGGGTTTCGCACGCACGGTCCTGGCCGCATAATCGGATCCGGCCGCACCGACCAGAATAAGGCCCTAGATGTTCGGCGACCATCAAAGGAATTCTCTCTCCTTCGGCCACATGCGATGGAATGTGTTCTCGTGCACATACCCTTTCATGTTACCGAGGGGATGCGGGCGGTGCTGGTGGAAGGGGCGAGGGCAGTTGTTCAGTGGGGCGGCTGGCGGCATATATCCGATTGGTAAGCAGCAAAAGAACTCTGCTTACTGAGCGGGTCTGAATCAGGCCCACCGTCCTGCTCACACTACAAATATGCTAGAATTCTGTACCAGCTCAGCAAAGGCAGTATTCTTATTTTATTCTTTACTTTTAATTACAACCATTAAGCACCTTCGCCTCTTTGACTGAGAAGCGCATTTTATTCATATGACAGCTAGACATATGTGTTTTTTAAAATATGTCTTTATTATGGATTTTATAAAATAAAACAATTATTGTAAACCACATCAAAATTGACATCTGTACTATGAGTTAGACAATAGTGAGGAAAATAGAGAAGTAACAGTATAAATATGAAAAAATCTTCACATTCAAGCAAGGGTAATACTAACACTACTAAACTTGCTCCTATGTAACAAAGGTATTAAACATAATGGAATTAATGAGTTAAAAATAAACACCAAGAACCCTCTTCATTATTCTAATTATCGGGGGGGGGGGGGGGGGGGGGGGCGCCAGGTCACGATAATTACAATCTCTACTACCGCAAAGTGTCGGTGCTCTGACACAAAGATTTATAATCTGAAACTCAGCTATCTTCCATAGCTACTTCAGTCTGACCTCAGCAGTGCTATTGCGTATGACTGACCTTGGGGTCACACATGCATTACTGCCGGCGCAAACGTCTTTGCAACAGGGACTCCTTCCCATACAGAAGTAGAGGTGTACTGGAATGAATGTGGTATAGCTTGCAGACAATGTTTAGGGAGACAGTCACAATGTCAACATTAAATGGTCGACAGGCAAAAGGTTGACAAAAAGTCGACACAAGCAAAAGGTTAAAGTGGAAAAGATCAACACCTAATAAGGTTACCGGGATTTTTCTTTTTTTGTGGGTTTTGTGCAAATTTTCACCACAAATCACCAGGGGAGACCGTAGGCCTCTTAAAGAGACCTACGGGAGTGTAAAGGGGTCCCTAAAAGACCTCCAGAACCCCAATAGGGAATCTCCCGTGAGTGGCACTTCAGTGAAAATTTCGCAGCAATTGGGGACCCAATTAAACACCATTTAAGACCAATCAAGGCCATTCAGTCCCACCACCCCACCCCCTCTCCTGTGAACCGAATCACGTTACTGACTTATTTTTACCCTTAATTTTTACCTTTATCACAAATATCAACCCTGTCACACGTTTGATAAATAAACTAATTGATGGTACCAAATTCCACCCTAGTGCATTCATTATACACTACAAACACCTTTCAACCAATTAAATAGAGGCAAGGCTTACTTATCAAACCATTTAAGAGAAGGACACAATTGGCCGAATGTTTTTTAAAGCAACAATCATTTACACTGCAAACACAGATTTTGCAATGAAAATTATTGCCGCTTTAAAAAATATTCAAAAATTCTCTCACTTTCTGATTCTTACACACTATTACATTTGGCCCAATGAGTGATTTCTTGGATGGCACCTGGAAATGGCTTCCACCACTTGCAGCAGGCATTGGTTAAAGTAGCATCAAAAGTATGTTAGCTACATGACCAGTCTTGACCACAAAAGCAGCCACTATCTGCTGTGCTAACATCTGAACTTTTTTGGTGATTTATCTCTAACTGGGGTCCACTTGGCTGACTGTTGTTTGGTCTCAGGGTTGAAACAATAGATCCAGGATTCAACACCAATTGTGATCTCCCAGGGCAACTGTCATGAAACCTGGCCAGCATGTTGTGGCACAAAGTAACCCGAGCCTCTTCCTGCACTCAAGTCAGCTGATGGGGCACCAAAGCATGCAGAAACTTTGCTCAGGCCAAGAAATTTTCATGAAATATCAAGTGGAGGGTGATTTCAGGAAAATTGGCTCTAAGCGGTATCAAGCACAGGACCATTCAATGCGAAAACCTTGTATGAAATACCATAGTTTTTTTATTGTTATACGAAATAAATTTTATATATTTTATACTGATGTGTAATTACTCTTGGTAAAACTTCTATCAGCGCACTTCTATAACCTTTCTTTTTTATCCCTACTCTGTACCTCTATTAACAGCGAGGTACCTAGAAGGGCAGATACCCACACAGCAACCCACACGCAGGGAAGGTCACAACCCTTCTTTTCTGATATATATACGGTTGTTGTTTCACCTTGATAAAGAGGCCGCCGTGCCTCGAAACGTTGGCTTTAAATTCGCCTGGTGTATTTCTTTGCTGAGTGCCACCGTCCCCCCACACCTTGTATATGGTCAACATCCCTGACACGGAGGGCACCAGATCACCCACACACGCACGTTTGGACCATTTCCACAGTGGAGTGCCGCCCCTACAGATTTGTATATATATATATATATATTGATTTTTCATGGGGTTTTGCATTGGGACTAATTTTGTTTTGCCAAATTTTCAAGTTACTGGTGGCAATAAAAGATATTGCAGGCCAAACTTGGAGGGAGGTGTTGTCTCTGATGGGCGATGTAACTGGAACAGTGCATTCAGTGGAGGCTCCAGAGATGGGGCTGTGGCACAACCCAACATTCAATTAGCGGCACCACACCAACTGGCAGGATTCCAGACAAGCGATGTTTGGCAGTGTGTGGGGTGGCAAATTGGTGTGGCTCCCTATTTAAAGTCTGGAATGTGCCACAGCCACCACAGGGGTATTATTCTTTTCAAACCTTATCCGTATTGTCGCAACCAGAATTGTTTAATTAAATTCTGGCACAAAGGTATAATCTCTTTTGACCAATCTGACAAATTAAATTACTTAGTGGTAAATCAAATAAGTTGTTTTGTTTCCCAAAATGCAAAAGGATTAATTTTAGAAGAGTTCTCGCTTTGAATATATCAAAAGTCTCAGAAGATCCACATTTCTGTAATATATGTTCCAGCTTACGAATACAGTTTTTACTTCAAAAGGTTTGTGTCTATAATTTTTTCTTCAGTCAGCATTCAAAAACACCAGAATTCCATGAATAAAAAGTAGATCTTTTTTTTTTATTTCTTATAAAATTATTACTTTAAAAACATAATTCACACCAGAGTTCTTTCCGAATTCCACTAAAACACTGAGTCAGCATAAGTCGGATAGTATAAAGTATAGTATAAAGTCATATGGAGCATCACTGTACTTTTAGGATGCCTCTCTTATTGCATTTTACACTAGGGTAAGATGTTACACCCGGGATCTCCTATAGCGCTTTGCTGCTAGTTGTCCTGTGCTTTTCAGCGTTCAAACGCCACTGATTATCCCGTGTTCCCCTCTGCATTCTCTACCTATCTCCTAGCCTTCAGCCAGACAGTAAATGACTGCCAGCATGCTGACTGGTAGATGACTGAAACTATCCACCCATCAGAGAGCTGTCCGCTACTTACTCTATGGAAGCATATGGAACAGTTTTTTATTTCATTTCCATACGTTGAGTGATTACTTTGGCAATTTTTTTTGTATTTCTCTCTCAAGGTTTTCTATCTGAGGGCTTCAGATTGGTGGTCTAATGGATCTCTATATTGCCCTTGCTTTTCTCCAAGTGCTTTCCTATGACCCTTCTCTTCCTACTGTACATATTGGCAAACAATAAAGATGATATAATATACTCTATAGCAGTGGTTCTCAACCTCGGTCCTCAAGGACTCCCAACAGTGCACGTTTTCCAGATCACCTGGCAGGTGAACAGGTGCACTCATTAGTCACTGACGCATTTTAAAAGATCACAGGTGGAGCTAATTATTTCACCTTTGATTGTGTGTGTGGAGATCTGGAAAACATGCACTGTTGGGGGTCCTTGAGGACTGAGGTTTAGAACTACTGCTCTATATCACAGGTTCTCAAAGTTGGTCCTCACAGTGCATGCTTTGTAGGTCTCCTCACAGAGGGGGTTATTTTGGTTCACTCTTTCTGACAAGTTCCTTCTTAGATGGACAAAACCATGTGCACTGCAGGGGGGCAGATGTATCTTGTGCAGAGAGAGTTAGATTGGGGGGGGGGGTTACTTCAAAGTGAGATCTATATTGCAGTGTAAAAATAAAGCAGTCTGTATTTTCCCTGCACAGAAACAAAATAACTCACCCAAATCGAATTCTCTCCACCTTTGGATCTTTTAAAATGTGTTAGTCAGTAATGAGTGCACCTGTCGGGTGACCTGGAAAACGTGAATTGTGTGAGGTCCTAAGGACCGAGTTTGAGAACAGGATATTGCAACTCAAGGTAATTTATGAATATCTACTTTAAAAGCGTGCTTTAAATATTCTCTGTGTTTTGTGTTGTGTCTTGTTGCAAGGGTTTGTAATCAACCCGCCCCTCAGGCTGGTCATTTGAAATAAGTGCTGCGCTCCCACGTAGCAACAATTTATTTGTACCTGACATTTGTCTCTGAAAGGTTACAGGGTTGTAACTGACTTTGAACATACGCCCTGCAATTTAATCTTAAACTGTCTGTATTCCAAACAGCAAAATAGACAAAGGCTGGCAGCATGATGCAAAAAGCAAACTTTTCTGAAGTCATTTTAGTTCATTTTCCCAGAACACTTTAATTTTAGTATCCTATAACAGATTACTGCACTAATATTACTACTATTCTGGCATAAAGTATAAACAGAAATAAGGTTATAATAATTGTTTGCAAAAAACATACAGTAAATTATTTTAACAATTCTAACTGACATGCATAATAACCATGCAAATGATATATAAATATATTAATAATTAATCCCATTCCCACCACATAAGACGTATACCCGAGTCCGTGGACCCGATCCAACATTGTTCAACAAGTCAAATGTAACTTCCCCACAAAGTTGAAGCTTTATGGGTACCGTATGAACAAAAAGCATAGTTGTGAATACAGCTCCACAGATCAGTAAAAAATAAAAATGTTGTATTATAAATAAGGCAAATATAAAAGCAAAAATGGTATGTGTTGGCTCAACTCTCCTCGCAGGGATTCCGGGTCCACACGTCACGCCGGGCGTCCTCCATGAACACCGCTGTGTGCTGGGAACTTTCTCCTCCGCTTAAAGTGCGGACCACTGTAGATCGAACTCGCGTCACACGGCAAAAATATGAAAGCAATCAGATTCATTAGTTAAAAACATTATAAAACATTTTAAAACATCTATTTTCATAACATCTACTCACGTTCCTGCAAATTATAGTGTGCACATTAAAATTAGTACTATATAAAGATAAATTGTAAGTATAATTGGAATAAGCTCCTGTATATATATATATATATATATATATATATATATATATTTTTTAAGTTATGAACTTTTTAAGATATCATTAAGATAAGTATAATGTACAGCACCCATTTTTCTAATAGATTGACTGTCCAGCGACAGGGATTGGCTGTTATGGTCTTAAAGTCAGTGTTGTGTGTCACACAAAACAGCTCGCTGATGAAGTCTCCATGACAAAATGCATTTGGGGGCAAGGCTGTGTGACGCAAGTTTGATCCACCCGTCCAGCGGTCTGCACTGTGAGTGGAGGAGAAGGTTCATGGTGCACAGCAGTGTTGTGAATCAACATTGCTCAAGTCTGTATTGGGGACACTACTGTGTGACATAATATAAAATGTGGGAACACCAATGTGGCATAATATCAATTAGGGACATTAAGTTCCAGTTCACATAATGTAACATTCTGTTAGGGAGAACTGGGTGTGTCGACCAGGTTACTGTGATTCTATGGTCCTGCTGGCCTCCTGCGGGCTAAGGCTTCACCAATAACAGCCATGTTTGTGGTACCGAATTAAGACCCTTATTCTGAATGAGACGGATGGCTCCGAGTGCGGACGGACAGCTGATGGTTGGTGTTTTTGCGCATGTGCAGAGGCGTATCTGCATATGTGCGTGAGGTCCGTGCATAAAATGATCATTGGCAACTATCCGAGCAGGGGGTAGAGAGGGGCATGAAGGGCTGTTTGGGCTCATTACCATATGCGTGCACCCCGTGTTTCATCAGCGTTCCCATGAAAACACTGGACGTACGTATGGTAATGCTGCCGAGACGCACGTGTGTGTGTGTGGGGGGGGGGGCGGACAGCTGAAATAGCCGGATGTCAGCTGCCCGCCCATATCCCTGCTTTCATAGAGGAATGTCCGGTCTGGAGCACTCTGTGCTGTCTGACCACTCGGTCCATCATTCGATGGTTGGCGACCATCGGAGGATGGGGGAAGTTCCCACAGATGGAGGAGGTGTTCACATAAAACATCCACTCGCGGTCCGTTCAGTCGGCGTTTTACCGCATTCTGATGGTGTGACCGATCCGTACGATAGGCGGCGCTAAGAACACTGGGTTCCTGTCCGAAATACGCATCCGTGCGAATCAACTTGAATAAGGGCCTAAGTCCTGTCCCAGACCGGTGCTGCCTGGTTTTGAGTGGAACAAGGTCGCTCGCAGGAAGTAGAAAACATGGCAAGTTGGGGTGAGATGGTGTTCACACCCAGTCTACCAATATGTGGGGAAATGAACCCACGGGTGCAACAATGCAGAGCTGGAACCTGGAAATAATACAATTCCCAAAAACCAAACTAGTCACTACAGAGACACAGCAGAATGCAAACACAGTATGTCCTGGGTAATGGCATAAATGCTACAGTGCATGAAGATGTATGGCAAAACCCCTAATAAGAGAGGGCATATACTCCACACAGCTAAACTCTAACAGGCAGTGGCGTAGCTACATATGTGAAAAAGGGAAAACACGCACTAGGCGAGTCGAGCAGCGCTTAACACAATGAATACTACCAACGGTAAAAATTGTAACAATTTTACTGTTAAAAATGCACATAAATAAAACAATAATGCAAATAAACAAAAGGGAATTAGGTAGGTAATTAAACGTAAATTGGAATTAATGTAACCAATATTAAAAGGATAAAATTGAAGAATATGAATGAGTCCTCGCCTCAATGGACACAACTGTAGAATATATGGTTCACTTATTGAAGGTCGGGTAAGTGCACATTACCAGAGTGAACAATGATGTCCCACGAAAATTATAGCAAGACTGGGAATCCTCACGATGTAGGTGGCCAGGTGGAGTGGCCACTGGAGGAAACAGGTGAATTCGGATGGAATCAGTCCTCTTATTGAACAGCGAGAGAAGATGGTAATTCTTGGTCTCAAATCGCCGGAGGATCCAATACGAAATACCCAGTCGGTGTAGGTGTGGTGGGTTATGGCTTCCGTGTAGATAGAAACTCACACTGGTATGGATGTTGTAACCAGGAGTGGCTAACCACGGTGTCCGCCGTTTGAAGAAACCACAATGGGAAATGGAGATGGTAGCGTTCACATAGAGTACAGTCGTCCACGGTAAAGTCCAGAGGCTGAGGAGAAGCACTCATATGTGGCAGACCCTGCGGTGGCTTGGGGGAGCAGCGCCAGCAGGGTCTGTGGTGGGCGCCACTGGCTGAACTGACAGGTGACCCAGGCAGCAGTGAGCCCTGAGCTGGTCCTGCCCTCTACATATCTAATGAGCGGGACCAAATGAAGTGCGTATTTAATGAGCGGGTCCCCTCCCCGTGCATATGTAACTACGGCTCCCGTAGTCCATCACCTCACCCCTTCTTGGGGGGGCGCTGTAATTTTTTTTCGCAGGGGGGGAGAAAAATTTCTAGCTACGCCACTGCTAACAGGGATAAGCTGAATTACTGAAAGTGCAAAAAAACAGCACTTATCTCAGTACTTGTGTAGTTTCATGGCGGCAGTTACGTAGTTAGCGTAGCGTCCCTGTCAGAATCAGCGTAGTGTTCCTGCGGCCAGCGTAGTCAGCATCCCAGTCAGTATCAGCATAGTGTTCCTGCCCATTTGCAGCTAGCCAGAGCGGAATACACATCAAGTAATCTGCTGCGCTCCCCACACTTTATAAATTCAACCCCACGCCGACGTGGATAGTGGGGGTATGAACATGTCGGGAGGATACATACCGCGTTCCCTCGCGGGGCTCGCCACGATTTTGGCTGGCATGGATAGAGAGGATTTGAAATGAAGGCATTTGTGAGACCTCTGGAAAGGCACTGGCCTCTGGGACCTCAGCAGAGGAAGTGGCCTCCGGGACCTCAGCAGAGGCAGTGGCCTCCGGGACCTCAGCAGAGGCAGTGGCCTCCGGGACCTCAGCAGAGGCAGTGGCCTCCGGGACCTCAGCAGAGGCAGTGGCCTCCGGGACCTCAGCAGAGGCAGTGGCCTCCGGGACCTCAGCAGAGGCAGTGGCCTCCGGGACCTCAGCAGAGGCAGTGGCCTCCGGGACCTCAGCTGAGGCAATGGCCTTTGGGCCCCCACTCAAAGCTGCAATCTGTGAGCGCCCACTTGGGGCTCCGCACTGAGACTGTGGGCCCCCACTTGGGGCTCCGCACTGAGACTGTGGGCCCCCACTCGGGGCTGGAAACTGAGACTGTGGGCCCCCACTTGGGGCTAGAAACTGAGACTATGGTTTGTGGCCTTAGACTAACTCGGCGGACCCGCTCGGCGGGACACCGGCACCGGATTTGCTCGGTGGAGCCACGGCATCGTTCTCGCCCGGCTGGCCCCCAGCATCAGATTCGCTTGTGGGGACCGGGACATTGGGTACCATTCCAGGACCCACAACATCGGGTACCACTCCAGGACCCTCAACATTGGAGGCGACTCCAAGACCCTCAACATCAGAGGCGATCCCTGGAATCTCAACATCGGAGGCGACCCTGGGAATCTCAACATCGGAGGCAACCCCTGGAACCTCAACATCGGAGGTGACCTCAGGATACTCAACATCGGAGGCAACCCCGGGAACCTCAACATACCTGAGACTATCACCTGGGATTTCCCCTTTGGGGTTTGCGACTCTGATTTTGGTTGAACAACATCAATTACTCCTTTTGGAGTTTCAGCATCGAATGCATCTCTATCAGAAATCATACTATGTGAGGAGAACCTCTTCTGTTGATTCCTGAACCTATAATGGGGCTCCTTAGTCCTTGGATCTCAGTTGTAAATCAGAGTGCCCTTTATGGATGATTCAGCGGCAAGTTCCTTTGCCATAATGGAGGCAGGCATAGATCTAACAAACTGCCTCGACTTGGCCGGAGGAAAAAACATGTCGCTACCACCAGGGTTTTGCAATTCACAAGCCTGGAGATAGTGGCCTGAATCTCCACAATATAAACACAGATTTAAGTTTCTATGCCACTGACGCTCCTCCCGTGAAAGCTTTGGCTGTAGAACATTTCTATGCTTTTCCTGGGCCTTCTGGTCTGAGGACTCACTCTAATAACTTCTTAGACAGGGTCTCATTAGGGACCGACTGAACCCCAGTGACCTCTGGGAGGATCAGAAAAGTTTAGGTTAACAGTTTTTGCAGCTGCAGTAGGGACCGCTGCAGAAACTCTTACCGCCCAGGTTTACCGTCAGTGAAAGCCAAATTTAGAGCTGCTAATTATTTATTTATTTACAGTTTCTTATATAGCGCAGCAGATTCCGTTGCGCTTTACAATAATAGACAGTGATAAAACAAACTGGGTAACAACAGACAGACTTGGAGGTAGGAGAGCCCTGCTGCAAGCTTACAATCTATAGGGATATAGGGGGGAAACACAAGGACAGGCACCATGACTCTTGCATGGCCTGCTAATGACTCTTGCATGGCCTGCATGGTAAAGCCGTGCAAGGTCACAGACCAAACAACTACGGCAAGACCAGGGGCGTAACTAGCACCTTCTGGGCCTCTTAGCAAAATCCTGAAAGCCCCCCCCCCAACTATCACTAAAATGCCCCTTGGAGTGGCAGAAGAGAGAAGGAATTAAGAGCCAAAGAGGGTGTCGGGAGAGAGAGGGGTGGTTAGGGAGAGAGAGAGTTTAGAATGTAGATGGATGAGAGGCACAGGGGAGAGCAGAGGAGAGGAAGAAAGAGAAGAGAGAGAGGTTAGATGGAGAGAGAGTGAGAGGTGGGGGTAGAGAGTGCAGGAGAGAAATAGAGAGAGAAAGGTTAGATAAAGCAAAATGGGGGAGAGTGCAGAGGAGAGGGAGTTTAGACCAGAGGAGAGAGAGAGTGCAGGATAGAAAGATAAAGTATAGGGGGGAAGGTAGACAGAGCAAGAGAGAGAGAGACAGAAACATGAGAGAGGTTAGATAGTGTGGGAGGTAGAGCACTTTATACTTACACCCCCCCCCCCGCTCCTCCCAAGTCCTCATCACCCTTAAACATAAGTGCCGAAGTTTACCTCTAGCATTGAGGGAAGGTCTCCCTGTCGGCGCTGGTCTTTCACTGGTCTGCAGTTCTGCACCAGGTTTCAGCTGTTGCAGACAGACCCAGCTGAGCTCTCAAATCAGGCAGCTCCCTCCCATGTCTACCGCGGTGCACAGCGATGGCAGCAGCATGGGTCCTTCATTATTCACACCGGGGCTGGAAAATGATTGGTAAGAACAATCCGAACAGGGGGTGGAGAGGGGCGTGAAGGGCTGTTTGGGCTCATTTCCATATGCGTACGCCCCGTGTTTCATGGGCGTTACCATGAAAACGCTGGGCGTATGTATGATTATCCGGCCGTGATGCACGTGTGGGAGGCGGACAGCTGACATAGCCAGATGCCAGATGCCCACCCATATCCCTGCTTTCGCACAGAGAAATGTCCGAGTGGTCTGGAGCACTCAGAGCTGTCTGACCGCTCGGTCCATCATTTGATGGTCGGCGACCATCAGAGGATGGGGGAGGTTCCCACAGATGGGGTAGTTGTTCACATGAAACATCCACTCGCGGTCCGTTCGCTCTGCGTGTTACCGCATTCGGACGATGTGAGCGATCCGTACGGTAGGTGGGGCTAAGAACACTTGGTGGCCTTCCGAAAATATTAATCCGTCCGAGTTAACTAGAATAAGGGCCTAATCCCGGTCCCAGACCGGTGCTGCCTGGTCTTGAGTGGAACAAGGTGGCCTGCAGGAAGTAGAAAACATGGCAAGTTGGGGTGAGATGGCGTTCACACCCAGTCTACCAATATGTGGGGAAATTAACACATGGGTGCAACAATGCAGAGCTGGAACCTGGAAATAATACAATTCCCAAAAACCCAAACTAGTCACTACAGAGACACAGCAGGATGCAAACACAGTATGTCCTGGCTAATGGCATTAATGCTACAGTGCATGAAGATGGTAATAATAAACAATATATTTCCTGTGTGAAGCTGGATGGCAAAATCCCTATTAAGAGAGGACATATACTCCACACAGCTAAACTCTAACAGGGAGAAGCTGAAAAACCGAAGGTGGAAAAAACCAGCACTGTGTTCATACAGGGTTTCTCAGACTGTAGCAATGAATCACAGCCACAGGCAGGACTTCACAGGACACCCGGAAGAAGTGCTTGCTGAAATACTCGGGACTACGATAGGACTCAGACAAGACTTAAACCAGACCAAGACAAGGCTTAAACAAAACTCTGACAAGACTAAAGCAGAACTACTGTATAACCGGCATGGTCAGCATGCTGGGAGCCTAACGAAATAACCTAGCATGCAGCCACACCCAAGAAGCAGGGTATGCAGGAAACCGAGGGAGGCTGGATCAGCAAAACCCGGAGTACTGATCCATGGAAACATATAAACCACAAACAGAGTATATTGCAACAGATATACACCGATCCGCTGGAGGCAGATCGTAACACATTCATTATATGTACTGACGTTAAATAGATAAACACTTACTGGGCAAGACTTTCAATTAATATTTCCAAACTTGATTTTGATGCAGACGATAATAATTAATGCAGTAAACAATTGTACTTATTGTTTTAATGCTATGTATTGAAGCTTCAATAAAAAATAAATTTGAATATCTCCATTATTCATTCAACCACAATTCTCACATGGGGATGTCTGTCTTCCCTTAATCAATGAAGATATGAACTATGGCAGGCATTCCCAACCACGGTCCATAAGGCACACCAACAGTGCAGGTTTTGTAGATATCCAGGCTTGAGCACAGGTGACTTAATTAGTATTTGAGGGATTCTGATTAAACCATCTGTGCTGAAGCCTGGATCACTAAAACCTGCACTGTTGGTGTGCCTTGAGGACCGTGGTTGGGAATGCCTGAACTATGGCTTCAGTGGAATTTCACTTATAGTACTTAATTTGTCTCATGTGTTGAGTGAGGAATTGTTGATCTTTAGATTGTAAGCTCCACTGGGGCAGGGACTGATGTGAATGTTCAAAATATTCTCTGTAAAGCGCTGCGGAATCTGTATGCGCTATATAAGAAACTGTTAATAAATAAATAAATCTTTACTTTGGGTAGTAATTCAATGAAATCTCTCTCTGCAGTGTTGAAAATGATCTTTTTTCATCTTATTATAGCTGGATGTATTACATCAAAGCAACTTTTAGATGAAACATTTAGTTTGTAAAATGACAAGGGTATTGTGTAACAAGAAGACTTCCTGACATAAAAGTTTTGATGCTAAATATACTTACAAATTTCTTTACACATTAGTTACATATGGATTTTACAGATGTCTCACCATTCCAAACCTCTGTTGATTGCCAGTTAAATGAACATTTAACCAGAGAGAGAGATCATTCCAAGTTACTGTTGTTGCAAAAAATGATTAATTAACTTTTTAGAATTTTTATCAAAATATTCTCACTTCAGCAATAGATAAACATCTCGTCCAAAGATGTATTAGAGCGGGGATACTTTTTTGGGGTCTGATCACAAGTTTTTCCATGCTTAAGAATAAGGAAAGGGATAAGATAAGAGTTTCATTTCTGAGAATTTCTTTGTGCCTATTACTTGCCGCGTCTCCACATGTAAAAGCTGAAGTCCCACAGTGTAGGGTTTCTGTTTAACCACCCTCCTGAGGACATGGGTGGTGACAATCCAGCCCCAGAAGAGGTGTACTGTAGGACTACAGGGATTGATCCGACATCAGCGAGGATGGGGAGTATGCAGCATTACCTTCCCCTTTTCTTGTCTTTCTCATTTTCAGGTGCTGCCAAAGTGAAGTTGGTAGAGTTTGGGTACAGTTAATCTGCTTTGGGAAGCTGGTTCTTCAAAAAGCTTTGTAGGCGTCTCTTGCCTGTGCAGTGCAACTTAGTCCTTTTTTCTCCTTAGCCATTAATCTTCAACTGCTCTCTTATGGATCCTTGCTTATCAGCTCAAGTGATGGCTTGGTCATCGCAAACTGGGAGAATGTATAATGGCCATCCTTAAGTCTGTTAAGATTTTTACAATATCTCCCTCTTGGTAAAAGCCATGGGTTACTATTATGGGTCTCACTGTAATTTTGTGTATTTTAGTTAGGAAAAAGTGGTATACTCGAGATGGGGTACTCACAGTAGGAACAGGCGCCCTGTGGGGTGTTGTGCCGAGCTGCTCCGACTTGAGGGGTGTCAACCCTCTACAGTGGGGGTGAAGAAAGGAAAAAAGAGGTGGAGCGCTGGAAACGGATCAATTGGATATTACAAAATTAATTTATTAAGAAAGAAATAAAATTAATTATTAATAAAAAAAGACATCAATGACATTAATAGTAATGTATGTATAAAAATTAGGACATGGAAGGGTTATACTTATGTCTCTGGAATACTGCTGATATTATCCCATATGGATAATGGGCTCCTTGATCCAATGGATATGTAATCTGTGGAGATGGTGGAAGCAGATTGCCGTCCTGGAATGTAAAAATGACGCTGGAGGATGGTCTTATTCCCAAATTGATGTGGGGTCCTCACAATATTGCGAAATTTGTAATCGACAGTGGGTTAACTCACGCTGGAGGATGATCTGATTCCTTGGAGCAGGAAAAGTCCTCACGATGTATGCGGAAATAGGGGTCCACAGTGGATAAAAGTAGAAGTCCCAAACAAGGGGGGAGGCAATCCGGAGTTTGGAGGCAATGGGGGGGAGGGGGTCCAAGGGTGGGCAAGAAATAAAAAGCAGCAGTGTACAGAGGTCCTTCAGAGTCCAAGTTAAAAGTAGCAAGTGCTGCCTAACATGTTTCGTCGTAGCCTTACGACTTTATCAAAGGTATGGCACTTGGTAAGTAGGTTGGGTTTAACACTTATTACTATTTTAGTTAGGAGACCACATTACCATTTATTACATTAATATGATAACTGTATACATCAGCTATAGCATTGCGTCCAACATTTGCCATCGCAACCTTGCCCCAAAATATCCTAGCGTGAGCCCTACTGTGTATATATACATGGAGCACTTCTGTTCTATGTACACCAGTTAAAAACTGTAGAGCCACGCTAGCCCTCCCTAATGACTTTTGCAAAATGCATAAAATCGCAAGCCATAAAATAGGGGCATGGCCATGATGATGCAACTCTCTGAAAATGTGTTGTCATGCCCCTTTCAATTTACTTATAAGTGCATAATATCAGCCTTGCGAACAAGTAAACACCACTCGCCTGCCAGTCGACCCCCGCCTCGCACGTCCCCTTGGTACCATGCGAGGGAATGTGTACGCTAACACACTCACATACAGCTGCACGGTTGAAAAATCATTGGATGGTCGCTCTATATCATATGATTTTTCTGCCTTTCGCTAATAAGTTTGTCTAAAATGACTTTTATTATATCCGCAGATCGCCAAATTTGGGGTGGGCGCTGAAGTCATGTAATGTCAGCCATCTGCCCCAACGCTCAGCATTTTTATGGGGACGCTAATAAAATGCTGGGTGTTTCCCTGCTGCTGCCCCCTCCCCTCCTAAAGCGAATGGCCTGGCAAGTTTGGCATGCGAAAACCCCAAACATCGGGGACAGGGCGGAATTTAGATGCAAATGAACAAGTCTGAATCGGCCCCTTAGTTTAAATGGGTTTCTCCCGTACATGAAGATAATTACATAGAGGTATAAAATCAATTTATCCTACAAAATACCCATTTCAGAAGAAAGGAAATATAGGACTTGATAAAAATAATAAAGGTGGTACGTTCTCTTTACAATTAAATCAAGGTCAAACATTTAACTCATTTTGTATTCTTTTTGTTTACCCACAAGGCAGGTGTTAGCACCACTGATTGCATTACAGCTTTCAAAATGTTGCCTTTACTGATGTTTCTGTATTTTTCCAGACATGTTCTAACCACACAGGGACATTACACATAAATATATTTTAGACTTCTTTGCTTGGAGCTCTGTGTCTCTAGAACGATGTAACACACAGTGCCCTTTGTGAGGCTCGTTAATCTTATGCCACTTTATCCCTCAGAGGACAAAGGATTTGTGGGACTGAGGAAGACTAACCACTTTGTACAAGACAGATCATAAATAATGATTATTAACAGTGATCTAACCCAGTGTTTTGTTTTTCAGATACACTGTCCATAACATGTTTCATTTCTGTTTGTACCAAGTCCTTTGTGCCATTTGTGCCATTTGCAGAATCTAACACAAGATTGCAAGCTTTGTTCCATAGTGTGTTCCAGCCTTCATCCGAAGAGAATGACTCAACTGCTAAAATGTATTATTAACCTGTATTATGGACAACAGCATTCATACTTTTTGAAAACAGTGTAGACCTGAAGCATAATCACAGGAAAAGCAAGCAATAAATAATGGAACAGTAATGGTACAATTTACCTCAGTGAAGACAAATAGCATGCAGCATCCTTAGATATTCAGGACACACTCCCACCTTATTATCAGAGCAATCCGCTGCTACAGGTCCAAAAGGTGATGGTGGGGAGGGGAATTATCTTGATGGCTATGTTTGTGGGAAAGAAAATAAAAAGGTAGAACATGGTAATGGATTGGATTTCAGTACAAAGGAGAGCACTCAAAATACAAAAGGCCAACAAATCATGAGTTTCATTTTACTAAAAGCCAGGGTCTTTATATTAGCCAGCAGGTCTCTCGGAAACATGGACTTTTATTTAACAATGAGCAGCCTTATCGCTTGTGAATATTCAAACTTCCCAGGTGATCCTGGTGTCCAACTGCATTGGTGAGTGGTAATATTGCATTCTACACCGCAGTGCTCCGCCTCCTCCTGTCCCCTCCCTCTCTTCAGCCCCTCCCTCCTGCTCTCTGTGCTGAAGTTCTTGCAGTCAGTGTACATATAAACCTACCATTAATCTTCTTTATTTTTTTTTGGTGTCCATGGATTAGAATGTAACACTACCGCTTGCTGAACAGCACAGCAGTGTTAAATGGCACCAGTAGATGTATATAACACTGCAAGTGGGAAAAAGTGTGGGAGCTATGCCACAGATTTTTTCCATTGGTAAATGCGGCTCATAGTGTGTATTACTTCTTACTGCTTACTGAAGTCCACAGATACATGTAATAAAGCACATCCTGAAATGTAACCCTTCTAGTCCATGAAACATTAATGTTGCTTTACTCACCTCAGAATGAAGCAGACACATTCCAGTCTCTGTAGTGTATGTGCTTCTAGGATATGAGATGAAGCTCCTATGCTTGTGTAATACCCTGCAGCTGTATGGTATCACTCAAAGACTTGTCTATAATATGCAGCTTTAGAAAATAGTACTTTACAGGTGATTAAAATGACAGCCATCTTGTGGCCAATTTGCTCATTTTGAGAAGAGGCCAGAACCTTTTTAAACCCAATTGAGTTAAAAAAAAAGAGAGAGGAGAGCTGGGGGGAACCGCTTAGCAGTAAAATGCAATGGGATAAATCATACCTCCCAACAGAGGTTTAGATGTGATCCAGATTTTAGGCATTTGCAAAATCTATATCAAATTTCATAGTGTTCTGAATATTGGTATTTTGGTTAAAGGACCCTGCATTACTTTAAACCTTCTGCTGTTTTATAGTAATAATTTGTTACTGATAAGGTTACCAGTGACCATGGGATGGCATTTACTTGATAGTGAACTTTGTTAGATTGCAGCGCTCAGCGCCTGTCTCCATACACTGTTTAGTGTAAGGCTTACAGTCTGCCTTGTCCCCTTGCAGCTAACGCAGCTAGGCGTCACCCTGAGTGACAGCTCGCTTAAGCGAATAGCAGGGCAGAGACCCCTGACCCTGCTGGCAGCGTTCCCTTTCCTGTGAGGAAGTCCCCGCGTAGTGTGTGCCTCAGAGCGTATGTGACTCCGTCCATGCTGTTTGTAGCTCCACGTGCACCGGAGCGCATAGGAGCAAGTCCCCGCTGTAATCCCGTTACCAGCGTGACCTTTTGCACAGGGAGATCAGTCATCATTGGCAGCAGCGAGACTGGGAGAGATACCGCAGCGTAAACCAGCAAACTGTCATTGACCCTGCACGCGCCAAAACGCTACAGCTAAGTAACAACCAGAGACTGTCGTTCCCAATGTACCAGTTTGTATTACCGCTTGAAGTTAACTACTAAAGTACTGTTGTAACCTACAAGCCTGCCACTTGAATAAACCCTTCATTTGGTTATATCTTCTAAGTGTGAGGTCTGACAACCACACTGCACGTACTTATAGACACTCTGCCAATAGGTTATGGGCCCAGCACGTCACGTGCGCGAAGATTAACCCCCTGAAGACAAAGTGCTAGCGCAGTACATAAAAGAACACAAAGGAATTATTTCTAAATTGCCATTTGTGGGAGAGTTAACGAGAATGCACAGTACAGGGCATAGCATGAACTTTCCAAAGCTCAAAGGCTCAGAGAATTATACTACATGGAAGTTCGCTATGGAAATGCAGCTTAAGAGGGAGAAGCTATGGAAAGTCACAATAGCCCCAGGAGATAGTCCAAACCCAGAAGAGGTAGACAAGGCCATTGGCACAATAGGCCTGGCTGTGGAGCAGCATGTTTATTCTACTATCTGTGGGAAGGAGTCCGCTAAGGACATGTGGACAACTCTACAAGGTGCTTATGAGAATAAAGGCTTAATGAGAAGGATAAGTCTGAGACGCACACTGTATGGAACAAAGCTGAATGCATGCAAGGACATGAACGATTATATTGATAAGATACTATCGATAGCTCAGCAATTGGCATGTGTAGGAGCAAAAGTGGATGAGGAAGAAGTGGCGATGGTAATGCTGCAGAACTTGACAGAAGAATTTGACTTCTTAGTTGTCGCACTAGAGTCAAATGAAACCAAGCTTACAACTGAAGTTGTGAGAGCCAAACTACTACAGTTCCAAGAGAGAATCCACAAGGATGCCATAGCTGAGGGTTCTGCCTTAGTAGCAAAGGGTGCGAAACCCAAGAAATGCACATTCAAATGTTATGTGTGCCACAAAGTAGGGCACAAGGCTTCAGAATGCAGGCTGAAGAACACTAGTGGCATGCACAAGCGGCATGATAAGAAGAACGAGTCAGCACTGAATGTAACAGACAAGCCAAGGAGGGATCTCTGGTACATGGACTCGGGAGCCTCTAGACACTTCAGCTGCAACAAGGAGTGGTTCAATTCTTTAACACAGTGTAACCCCACAACAGTTACCGGGATTGGTGAAAAGGTCCTTACTGCTTCAAATGTTGGGACAATCACAGTGAGACTAAGAATTGAGGGACAGACAGTAGTCACAGATATCCAAGACGTCCTGTATGTACCAGAATTGGGAAGTAACCTCATCGCTATCAGCGTACTCGAGGCAAAAGGCTACAGAGTCCAGTTTGCAAAGGGCAAGTGTATGGTGCATAATGAAAGAGGGACTGTAATTGCTTCAGCAACCCGATGCAACCAACTATACGTCCTAGACACAGAGGAATGTGTAGCTTTGGCAGCCTCTGCTGAAAATGAGTCGATGGAACTCTGGCACAGACGTTTGGGACACTTAGGATATGATAATGTCCAGAAATTAGCTGATGGAATGGCAACAGGAATCACAGTGAAGGACACCGGAAGACCTGTGTGCGAGAGTTGCATAAAAGGCAAGCAGACCCGCAACCCATTTCCCAAGTCAGCAGGCAGAGCAGAAACACAATTAGCTCTGGTGCACACAGATGTGTGCGGACCAATGGAAGAGGAGTCAACCAGTGGTTACAAATACTTCATGACTCTCATCGATGACGCCACAAGAATGACACACGTATACTTCATAAGGAAGAAAAGTGAGGTGGTCAAGAAAATTGTGGAGTACAAGAACCTAGTGGAAACTCAGACGGGCCTAAAGCTAAAGGTCCTGAGGTCCGACAATGGGGGAGAGTACGAAAATGAAGTTCTAACCGACTTTCTCAGAAAACATGGCATAAAGCATCAGCTGACGATGGCCTACACGCCTGAACAGAATGGCGTAAGTGAAAGGGCGAACCGAACAATCGTTGAAAGAGCACGAGCGATGGTGAACGATGCTGGCCTGGAGAAGAGTTTTTGGGCAGAAGCTGTATCTACTGCAGTATACCTGAAAAACAGAACACCTACAGTGGCCGTGAAGGGAAAAACCCCCTTAGAGGCCTGGTCTGGGAAGAAGCCAGACATCAGTCACCTCCGCGTCTTTGGGAGCAGAGCTTATGCGCATATACCAAAGGAGAAAAGGAAGAAACTTGACCCAAAATCAAGACAGTGCATATTGCTAGGCTATTGTGAGGAGAGCAAAGGGTACAGGCTCTGGGATGCAGAGAACAGACGTCTTCTAAAATCAAGAGATGTGATATTTCAAGAGACAGCATCACCCACAAAAGCAAAAGAGCAAGAAAAGCAAGCACTAGTAGAGGTATGTGAAATAGAGAGCATACCTGCAACAGAAAATACTGAAGAAGGAAGCGAACCAACTAATAGAGCTTCTGTAAGAAGAAACAAGGGCATACCAGCCAGGAGATATGAGGAAGAATATGCGAATATTGCTTTCAGTGAACCTCAGAGTATTCAAGAAGCGAAAGCGTGCAGTGATTGGGCGAAATGGAAATCTGCAATAGACACAGAGCTATCAGCACTGAGAGAGAACGATACTTGGACCATAGTAGATAGGCCAAGCAACCGCAAGACAGTCAAGAACAAGTGGGTCTTCTGCAAGAAGTTAAATTCAGACGGAGAAGTTGCCCGTTACAAAGCCCGTCTTGTTGCTAAGGGATACACACAGAGATCCGGAATTGACTATGGGGAGATATACTCACCCGTTGCGAGGTATAACACTCTCAGGTTAGTAATTGCAGTCGCCACCTTACAAGACTTACTGCTATACCAACTAGACTTCGACTCAGCGTTCCTAAATGGAGAGCTACTTGAAGAAATCTATATGGAATCACCAGATCATTATGATGAGAATGAACTTCAGACAGAGAAAGTGTGTCTTCTGAAGAAATCCATATATGGCCTAAAGCAGAGTGGTCGTTGCTGGTACATAAAATTGGACACAGTACTACTTGAAATGAATTTTATTAGATCAGAGACTGACCACTTCCTTTATCACAAAACTCTGGGAGAAAAGTTGTTCATCATAGCAGTCTATGTGGGTGATATACTTATAGCAGGTCACGAAGATCACATCACAAGTGTAAGAGATCAACTGAAACAGAGATTCAAGTTGAAAGACTTAGGTCCAGCCAATCATCTGTTGGGCATGAGAATTGTTCAAAACTTGCAAAAGGGAACAGTCACAGTCGACCAACAAATGTACATCGAGGCAACAATCTTGAAGTATGGGATGGCAGACTCCAAGTCAGTGAATACACCAATTGACAAAAGCATCAAGATTACAAAAGGTATGTCACCAACCACACAAGAAGAAGCAGAGGAAATGCAAGATGTTCCTTACAAGAACGTGGTTGGAAGTCTTATGTATGCAAGTATTGGAACCCGTCCAGACATCACTCATGCAGTCAGTCGGGTGAGCCAATTTGCAATAAATCCTGGAAGACAACACTGGATTGCGGT
The DNA here is from genome assembly GCF_055691185.1 of Crinia signifera. NCBI lineage: Eukaryota > Metazoa > Chordata > Amphibia > Anura > Myobatrachidae > Crinia > Crinia signifera. The sequence goes on along the minus strand of NC_139218.1, from coordinate 138,193,943 downwards.
GAAGAGGATTCTGAGATACCTAAAAGGTACAAGTTCTTTGAAGTTAAAATTCGCCAAGACAAGCAATTCAAATTTGAAAGTCTTCTGCGATGCCGACTGGGGAGCAGATGAAGATGATCGTCGTTCCCACACCGGTTACCTGTTCACACTGGCCGGAGCAGCAGTTAGTTGGGCGAGTGGAAAACAACCAACAGTTGCTCTCTCAACAACTGAGGCCGAATACATGGCTCTTACAGAGACATCAAAAGAAGCACTCTGGATCAAAGAGACTTTGTGTGAGTTAGGTCTACTTTATGAAGAAGAGACTATCAGTATCGCATGTGACAACAGGGGAGCAATAGATCTTTCCTGTACTACCAAGCACCATGGAAGGTCGAAGCACATCGCGATAAGACACCACTTCATCAGAGAACTAGTGGAGAACAAGTCCATCGATGTTGAATACATTGCAAGTGAACAGAATGTCGCTGACATGCTTACTAAAGGACTGTCGACAAACTTGCTTATTAAGTTCGTGAAGGACTGTGGACTTGTCTAAGTTCAAAATGTTGATTTGAAGTTCTGATGTTCTGAATGTCTTTTCTCTCTAACCATATTTTCGGTTACAGGTATCACAAAAGGACAGAGAATTGTATTAAGTTCTTTTATGTAGCCGAAGACAGCCTTGAGCGAGGGGGAGTGTTAGATTGCAGCGCTCAGCGCCTGTCTCCATACACTGTTTAGTGTAAGGCTTACAGTCTGCCTTGTCCCCTTGCAGCTAACGCAGCTAGGCGTCACCCTGAGTGACAGCTCGCTTAAGCGAATAGCAGGGCAGAGACCCCTGACCCTGCTGGCAGCGTTCCCTTTCCTGTGAGGAAGTCCCCGCGTAGTGTGTGCCTCAGAGCGTATGTGACTCCGTCCATGCTGTTTGTAGCTCCACGTGCACCGGAGCGCATAGGAGCAAGTCCCCGCTGTAATCCCGTTACCAGCGTGACCTTTTGCACAGGGAGATCAGTCATCATTGGCAGCAGCGAGACTGGGAGAGATACCGCAGCGTAAACCAGCAAACTGTCATTGACCCTGCACGCGCCAAAACGCTACAGCTAAGTAACAACCAGAGACTGTCGTTCCCAATGTACCAGTTTGTATTACCGCTTGAAGTTAACTACTAAAGTACTGTTGTAACCTACAAGCCTGCCACTTGAATAAACCCTTCATTTGGTTATATCTTCTAAGTGTGAGGTCTGACAACCACACTGCACGTACTTATAGACACTCTGCCAATAAACTTAATATACATGGAATTTAAGTTATTACAACCATCTTGCTGCACAATTCCAGTTCTCACTTTGGCTCATGTAAATATTCCATTCTTGTGCATACTGTACTAGTCTGGTTGTGCATTACTGTGTCTGTGGGAATAACTCTTTCCTTCCTGTCCCTGCATGCAATAATTAATACATTCATGTGATGCAATGACTTCTTGGACTGCGGATTTGACCAATATTATCAAAGCACATCTCATCTGAGGAAGCAGATGGTGATAACTTGTCCCCTTAGACCTTTAAATACATTTTTAAAACTTCACCCTTTAGCTGCACATCTCAACTTACCTTGTGTGCTAAGAAGCAGGTGCCTCCTCCTCTATGGCACTATCTTCCCAGTGATATTTGGGAAGATGGCACTTGCAGTGTTGAACTGGGGTATGATGGGCCCAAAGGGGAAGTCAGTGATAGGGGCCCATGTTTAGGGGTGTGGATAGTCTTCAGAGGCGGTGTGTCCAGCTTCCACAGAGGTTTGGCTAGCCATTAGAGAGAGAGGGTCAGATGCACTCAGCTTCAAAAGTGATAAAATGGAGAGTGATAAACAACCAACCAATCAGCTCCTACCTGACAATTTTCATACACAGTCTGTGACATGGCAGGTAGGTGCTGATTGGCTGGCTGTTTATCACTCTACATTTGATCACTTTTGAAGCTTAGTGCATCTGGCCCTAAGTATGTTAAATCATAGTAAATTCGGTTAGTGCATGCACAGTCATGTACCAGAGTAATAAAAGTATAAGGTAACATATATAACGTATAAATCAAGTGCACAATTTCATCCCTAGAAGAAGAGGTGGGCCCCTAGGTGTTTCCCCTATTCCCCTGTGTCTCTAGCACAGTGTGTGAGTCTTTATTTTCACTGTGAGGTGCCAACTTCCCAAAGATGACACCACAGAGTAGTGTCCTGGTGATTCATAATAAATGAATCAAATAATAAAATAAATGTACACCAAAAAAAGAAAAAAAAAAAGCTTCTACAAAATACCTCCTTGCTGCTATGTACAGTATATGTAAAACTGATTGTTTGAATTAGCTTTTGCTAGAGGAGGTACAGTATATAGATATAGATATATATATATGGCTTGCGTGCCATCTGAGGAAGGCTTGCCTGCCATCTGAAGCAAGTCGTCTAAAGCAAGCAATGAGGTAGAACTGGAATGAAGTTTTAAAACCATCTCTCATCTCCTCTGTACAGGTACATGAATGCCATTTTCCAAAACCTGATGCTTTTCATTTAAAATAACAGTCTGCATTGAAAATGTGTTTTGTTACTGGGAGCCTACAACATCCCCCACCTTTAATTAGATAGCTGAGCAATGTGTGCAAACACCAACCCCTCCCCCTGTACCAGCTGACCCAAACTTTCCTTTAAAATGGTAAATGTTGAGTAGCCTGCTCAAGGCTTGCGTGCCATCTAAAGCAAGTCGTCTAAAGCAAGCAATGAGTTTGAACTGGAGTTTGGACTGGATTTGAACATACTGTAAACCGAAACACTGCCACGTTTTATTTTTGTTTTTCCCAAATTACCATCTGTCTCAGCCTCTGAGCTGAGGAAAGCTATATATGACTCTTTTTGTTTTACTGTTTCTTTATCATGATTTTCATCATATACCTCTGCCCCCACTGTATGCAAAGCCTGTATGCTGTACCTTCGCTGATTGCACACCCTGCCAGCAACAAGCTGGCAGGGTGTGCCAGCTTTGGAAGAAAAGTGCTACATAAATAAAAATATTATTACTGCTGCCTTTGAGCAGCATGCACAAGATGGCGCTGCTGATGGCTGCCTAGGAGCTGTGCAGCTCAGCCAAATATGTTCCCTGTGTGATAACGGTACTATCTCTGCTTGTAATGTTACCTACCTGGCTGTTGCAGTGACCAGTGGCGCCGCTGATGGCTGCCTAGGCACTGTGCAGCTCGGCGGGGAAAGAAAACACAAATAGGGGGAAATCCAACAAAAAAAGATTATACAGTAGCTACAAAAGAGTTTTTTATAACCATTTTAAAAGTAATAATATTTTCAAAACTTTATTTTGTGTATTTAAAAAGAAATAACTCTAGCCGAGCATAAAGGAGTGATTTTTCAAGGCAGAACCTATGGCTGTAAAATGGTTAATCACATTTTAATATTGCCTTGATCAAGTCCTCAGTTTCTAGCTCAGTATAATTTTCAGCAATATACTGAGACTTAGTTGGTAGGCAGTAAAGTAATTAAAAGGCTGTATGCTATTAACTCAAACCTAATACATGGGTGGTGAAGTTGATTGATACATATATTGAGCTGAAGAAAGCCTGCGTGAGATTAAGATCAAAATCACAGTTAAAATAAACTGAGCGAATGCAAATGATTCTAGCAGGTTGTCCAAATGAGTGCATTTAAAATGCTTGCATTGCAGTCTAACTTGTTATGTACACAAAGAAAGGTCCTAGTATATTTGTAGGGTTCAATGTCATCAGAGGCAGAACTCTGGGAGGCAATGGAGACATCTGCCGCCGGGCTCCTGCTCCCACGGGGGCACCTCTCCTCCCCCTGGAAGTTTAATTCAGTTATTTAAAAGCCAATGATATTGCTTCTGTGGCTGGAGTCTGAAATATATATGTGTTCTCTATCTATATTTTTGAACAGACATATATATTTTATAGGTTATATTGTGTGTGTGGGGGGGGCACCAATCATAGGCGTGCGCAGCCCATTTTATTAGTAGGTGCACAATTGGAGGGGCATTTCTATTACCGCCCACTGGGCGTGTCTATCACCGCCTACTGGGCGTGTCTATCACCACCTACTGGGCGTGTCTATCACCGAGCTAGCTTTGGCGTACTAACCGGGTTTGGCGTACTAACCCCTCCCCTCCTGGGTTAGTGGGGGGGGGGGGGGGTGAGCGGAAGCTTCCTAATATCTGTGGTGTGTTTTGCTGGGGCAGGACAAACCTGCCCTAGTAGGTTTGTCCTGCCCCAGCAAAACCAACAACTCAGGGGGTTAATTGCTAATTTTTATGAATAAAAACCTAACCTAGCTTGCTTCCTCCTAGGAGGAACACTGCAGGCAGCCAGGTCACTCATGCTGGCTGGCTCCTACTCGTGGTGGATCATTCACTGCCTCTGCTGCCAGCCCAGGGCGCGTGCTGCTGCTGGGCTTGCTCTCTCAGGCAGTAGGAGGATGGCGGGAGCGCGGGCAGGAGGACGGGAGCGTGGGCAGGAGGACGGGTGTGCGGTGCGACGTCACCACGTCTGTGTGTGACGTTTATAGAGGCGGGGCCGGGGGCTAATGTGAACGGAGCTCACTGAGCAGCTCAACCCACGTCCCGGACAGCGCTTCCAGGCTGGAGATCGGCAGCGGGCGGCGGCAGCAGGCAAGTAAGACTGTCCTGACCGCCACCGGCTAACTGTGCTACATTTTAAACATTTTGTGTGCAATCGCGTGGGGGGTGCCGGCGGGCATTATGAGGTGCCTGTGCACCCCCGGCACCCCCCGTGCGCACGCCTATGGCACCAATATATATCTTGCCTCCGGCAACTAGAACGAACTTACGCCACTGAATGTCATATACTGTAACCTAAATAGGTGCTTCATTTCAGTCAGTGCAGGCAGTTTGTATGTTTGTATGCTGGCCACGCACCAGACCAACTTGCATCCAACATCCAACTAGATAAAAATCTGGTACTGTATGGGAGAAAGTGACAGCCAACAACACCAATCACGCTCAAGTCGTGTGAGCAGCGCTAAGTAAAGGTTGGCACACAGTAATTTGTTGCAATAAAAAAATAAGTTTACTAAATAAAAAGAAACATGTAATACATCACAATATAAAAACAATTAATAATGGCATATAAATAAGCTCTTCATATCACAGGAAAAATATATATAATACATTGGGTACGATAGTGACCCCAAGGCAAATGTGTGGCTGGATGAAGGAGGGGATGGGGCGACTGAAATGGAGTCACAGGTAACTGCACTTTACCAGAGGTTGGAGGTCAAGGTGTCCAAGGTTTCCACTTGGGTGGTAGTAAGATCCCCACGATGGTGTGCAGTATTGTAGCACCCTTAGGAGGGCAAAACGGCTTCCGCTTAATTAAGTACCCCTCATCTGTTGGATGGAGGGGGATGGGGAGAGATGGATTATCCCCAAAGAGCGGTGTCTGCCGATTTGGCCAAAACCAAGTGGAGTGGTGATATCAGCTTACTGAGCAGTGTCCTACTGTTTGGTGGCAACTTGAAATTTTGCCGCTGGGTGTATTTGGGAGGCGCAGTATTCACCAGACTGAATGAAGGAAAGTTCTTGGGGGGAAAAAATATGGGTGATAATACACCTGGAGCAGATGAGACCAATTACAGGTATCGGGGTCCACAATTGAGGTCCTGTGGATGAAGAGCAAGGCAGTCCACCTGACGCGTTTCACTGCCAACTGCAGCTTTATCAAAGGGAGAAAGTGACAGCACCTTTCTCACAAACCCAGGAAAATGGACAAAAACATTCGACAAAAACATTCAGTCAAATTGTTTAAATCAAACAGATTCAGCTACAGAACCTTGTCTGAGAGACACATTTGGTGGGGTGGCAGGTGGTGTTTACCTTCTCACTTGGCTGTGAATATACGCAGCTTAGAGAACAGGTCTAAATCACCCCATAGCTTTATGTTGGCTATAAGTAATGCTTGGCCTTGGCCAAAATGATATCATGTCCTGAATATTACTGACATGTTTGACATGAATGGCGTTCAGTAAAGTATTCTGATATATTGTAACCAGTATACACAACTATGAAGCTGTAATTCTGTAATGTCCTGACCTCAACAGAAAATATTTGCTATTTTCCTGAAACCGTCCATCTCATATTTTATTATTCTGCTTATATCAAAATGTAGCTGTGGCTGCATTTAAAAAAAAAATCATTAGTGTAATCATTAAGTCTACTTACTGTGCAGTAAAGGTGTCATTTACTTGTGTAAATGTTGCTATATATTATGATGGAGCAACAAATGTTATGCAAATGAATGAAGCGTTTGCAGTAAAAAGCAAGAACAAGTATTTATACTTCACTTGGAATGGCGATGTTTTTGCCAGCTACCCAAAATGTAAAGCATGCCTGCTATTTGTACCACATTATCATCTCTTTTATTTTAATCAAGTGTTTTTATAGGTTTTTGCATAGGCTAATAAAAACTCTACAACCTACAGTACATAACAATTACTAAACATACAGTCATTACATAGTAAGGACAGAAACATCTATCCCTTATTGTGCATAGTTTACATTTTCAGTAAAACACGTATCTACAGTATCAGATATTTGTAATATGTAAGACGGTGAAGAACATTGGATGAAATCTGGTAGGATGAAAGATTCTTAAAGTGAGAGATTTGGTAAGAAATCTCCAGGTTTTTTAAAGCGGCAATCACCTACACTGCAAAATCGAACTGGTTTTGCAGTGTAAATGATTGCCGCTTTAAAAAAACCTGGAGATTTCTTCCCAAATCTCTCAATTTCTGAATCTCTCACCCTATTATATTTCACCCATTATGTATATTGTGTTACCCGTGCCATACCAAAAGGCATTCCTTCAAAACTCAAATAGGAGGATCAGTTGCGTAACAATGCCACCGCAGTCCAAGCGGTGGTGAGCTCTTTGAGCCCTGTTGGAGAAAGGCTGTCTACATGGGACCTGCTTACAATAGCCCTCCACAAATGGACACACTAGAAACACTAGATCAGTCTCCCAGCTTAACCTGAGTTGCACTAACTCACTATTATTGGATTCACTTGTAGTACATAAAAGTTGGGAAGTGATACCAATAGCTTTCTTACTGTAAAGAAGGGGTATGTGTGGTGCGCAATTAGCAGCAGCCAGCACAAGGGATAGTCAGTCCCTAATAATATAGGAATATAAATAGATTTTTTGTGCCGGTGCTTGCTGAGAAACACACACAAGACGGTATATCAATTCTTCATTTTTACTGAATAAATCACAATACATAAATAACATGTAATCTGCAATACAATGAAAGATAAAAAAAATAAAATAAAAAAAGAGATGACAAAATATAGGGCTCAGTCTCAATAAATTTTAGTGGTAAAAAGACAAATATAAAAAGTCATATGTTAGTTGAATAGGGGTATGTAAACATTACCATCCTTGATCTTCCTCATAAATGTTTATAGAGGGAATTGTAATCCACGATTTTTGGTTAAATGGACCAGTGCTTTCCAATGCTCTATCATTTTAACTTTGTCTTTTTACCACTAAAATTGATTGAGAGACTGAGCCCTATATTTAGTCATCTAAAAATAAAAAAATTGTTATCTTTCATTGTATTGCAGATTACATGTTATTTATGTATTGTGATTTATTCATTAAAAATTAAGAATTGATATACCGTCTTGTGTGTGTTTCTCAGCCAGCACCAGCACAAAAAACTCTAACTTTCTTACTGGAGCTACTATGAGATCTGGTACCTGATTCTCAATTGGTGCGGCCAGTGCATGCTGTAATAGGAGATACACATTGATGAACATTGGTCTTAGCACTTTAATGTCCTCTCTGACCTACACCAATTACTTTATTTAAATATTCCAAAGAAGCCATCTAATTTCTTAACCATAAAACTATCCCTCCCCATGATACCATGTTATATAGCAAGATAGTATAGTGTTTAGTATATGGAGGGTCTAGTTATAAGGGTTCAGCTTAAAATCAATAGCAGCTTCATACCAGTGTTTTATTTGTTAGAAATTAATTGAATAGCGATTGGGAATTGACTCCTCCTCTCTCCTTTGCCTCAGCAGTAACCTATTCCGGACACTATTGCAGACTATTACAGCGATTTGTACTGATAATAATTTTGATCAACTACTACTGTATGCTCATTGTTATATAAATACAAATAAAAATGTTGTGTTAAAAAGATTATGGGTGAGATTTAATAGGATGAGAGATTCAGAAACTGAAAGATTTGGTGAGAAATCTCCAGTTTTTTTAAAGCGGCAATCATTTACACTGCAAAACCAGTTTGATTTTGCGGTGTAACTGATTGCCGCTTTAAAAAACCTGGAGATTCTCACCAAATCTCTCACTTTCTGAATCTCTCATCCTATTAAATGTCACCCTATATATTATATGATGAATACAAATGTTTGCTTGGCAATTTTCAAACCTACTTTGACAAATTCACTTGGCACTCAAAAGGTTAAGCTATGTGAGTTTTTATAACATGGTAGTGATTATATTACATCAATAAACTTTGAAAATCTGTTATTGTGGTTTTATAACAGCTGCGCTCGCCACACCAGAGAGCAGTGAATAAATTACATAGGAAAATCGCATTGCATCGCATGCGATCGCATGCAAAAAACACATGCGATGCAATGCGATTTTCTTACGCAGAATCACTCACTCAGCTATTTGCTTAGTGGGCGCCCGGCAAATACATAAGTACCCATTTATCTAATATGTCTGTGGTGTTGTAGATGGTGTTATTGCTACTATTAATATGCTTATTATAATTATTATTATATTACATGATACACAATGCTGTCAGCAGCTCATTTTAGTCTTACATTGATTAGACAAATACAATAGTTAAAAGCAGTGACATATACTATAGTAACAAATTAAATTCTGTTGTTGGAAGGAGTCACATAACAAATAGATGTTGGTAATCTGTCAAAGTGCCAAGGTAGGATCTGCAGCACAAATCCAATATAGCGAATATATATATTAAATTGTGCCACTGAATAAATGAATATCCTATGAATTAAAGATGAGTAACGGTTTATTGCAATAGCTGCAACATGTCAGCACCTCCAGACCTTTTGTCTAGCGCAGTGTTTTCCAAAATCTGTCCTCTGTCACTCATACCCACTCTTGTTTTTAGGATTTCGTTAATCATGCCCAGATAACAGTCTACTTGGCTGAGTCAGTGATTATTCTACCGGTTTCCGCAGACAGATGGGTACATTTACTAAGATGGGAGTTCTTTGAAGATGTAATGTTGCCCATGGCAACCAATAAAATGCTATTATTTTGTAGAAGGAATCTGATTGGTTGCTATGGGCAACATCCCATTTTCAATAGAACTCCCATATTAGCAAATTTACCTTAGAAATTGTCAATTCTTGAGTTGTATTAGATACATATGAACTGTGTTTGGGAAATATTGGTCTAGCAGAACAAAAGTGAAAAATATAACAATCATCATCCATCATTTCTACAAAAGTAGGTAATAATTAACTCAGCACAGGGGGTAAAGCATTGGGGATAAATTCAATATTGTAGTGCAGGCAGAAAAACTTAAACTTCAGCACTCTGGTCTTTGCCTGATTCAAATCAAAGATAGCTTTATTGTCATTAAACAAGACAAAAATGAATTGTTAAATGAAATTCAAATACAACACCAAAGAGCTAAAATAACTATTTCTAGCATGAGCTAATACCTTACAGTTCAACATACAAATTGATGATGGAAAAAAACTGTCATGCTTATTCAGTCCCCCAGCGTGACTTGCGTGTGTGTGAGATGCTCACGCGTCCCCTCTTGATGAACGGTGCACAAAGACGGAACGCTATGGCGTGCAGGGGGGTTGAATACGTGCGGCTTCATCTGTAGTTCTCTGAGCCTTTATTTGATGGTCATTTTACAAAGAGTCCCCAATGTGGATGACCAGGGTCTCACATAATACTGTGTGCTTTCTGGGATTTCTCTTGCAGTCCTGACAAGACATTCCAACCCCCCTCTCTCCCCTGCAGTGCAATTCGCAAACCACGCAATTATTCCAAATGATAGAACACTCTCGATGGTGCAGCGATAAAAATGTAGGAGAGTGTCTTGTCTCACACCCACCACTCAGAAGAGACATTGCTGAACTTTCTTTTAAATTACTAAAACATTTGTTGACCATGTAAAATTATTTAAAACCCTGGTACCTAGAAACCTAAAAGAGTCAATGATCCCAATATTAGTCTCCTCTATTATTACTGACGACTAAGCAGGGCTAATGCTCCATTATACACCATTTAAGACCAGCTGGTTTACTTTGCTCCAGTTCACTAACCTGGCTACCTCATTTCTGTAAAATCTCTCTTATTTCTATTATTTTCATAGTCTACCTGGATTTTGCAAAGGCTTTTGATACTGTACCACACAAGAGTTTGATTAATAAAATGGAGGAGGTGGGACTAGGGGTAATATACTGTAGCTGGGTGAGAAACTTGCTACAAAATACTCTGCACATGCGCAGAGGGACTCCCAGGTTTCAGAACCCGGATGTCCAGGGACGGCGCTGCATTGCAAAGGACAGCTCTTAACACAACAGCTGTCCTCTGCTTTACTTATAGCATATGTTAGAGCATATGCGATAAGTATCGATGCTGTAGCCGGTAGACAGGGACAAAAACAGGTTGGGAATGAGAGAACATCCCGCCCACAGTCACTTTATCCAATACTAGCAATAGGCCCTTTAATATATATCACTCAGGTGAGCGAGTAAGCAGTAACAGAGGCTGGTTGGCTTTAAGAAAAACTCTCTGTAACGAGCACTAACAATAGGCCCTATAATATATATATAACTCAGGTGAGCAGGTAACATATACTGGTTGGTTTTAAGAAACTTTATCCAGTACTTGCAAAAGGTCCTTTAAAGCATACCACTTTTGCGTTACTCCTCCAACTTTCAGCAATCTCAGGCTGTGTGGCACTGCACCTGGCTGCACTCTCTAAGCTGGGATCTGGGTCTCGGCCTGCATGGTCTTTTCCCTCTAGTGCCGGAGTCTTCACTGCTTCTTTGGTTAGTGCTGTCCTTCTGCTTCTGGAGTCAGCGGGGTCCTTCGTGGGGATGGGTGGCCTTCCTAAATGTTTGTGTGTTTTTGCCATGGGTTATGGTTCATACTGCTCTTCTGCTTCTCTTCATCAGATGAAGGTCTTCTCCAGTGGCTCTTTGGTCTTCTTCCACGGCTCACGGGGTACTCTGTGCAGAGGGGCAGTGAAGTGGACAGCACTTATCTCTCCCAGGGGTCTACTTCTCTGTGAGTTCTTTTGGGGCCTTCGTGTGGCTGCCCTTGCTGCACCTGTCCATCTCCGGCTCTACTTCCTGACATCTTCACATGTCCTGACAATCTCCATTGGACAAATAACTAGCTCCACGCTGTTGCTGCTGTTCTTTCCTTCCTTCAGGGTTCTTTGCCACTGGCTGGGGATTGCCAGTACCCTGCTCCCTCCAATGAACAATAGTCCGGATGGCTGCAAGGACAGGTGCTCCACTCTTCCTCAGCCAGACAAAAAGTCTCTTTCTCCAGGGTCTCTTTCCCTAGGCAATGCTCTCCAGTAATCCTCCCAGGGATCAGTATCAGTCTGCTCTCCTGAGCCAGATTCCACTGCCAGCTACCGCTCTCCAGGCACTGCTCAACTCTCTCATCAGTCTCTCCCTGTCAGCCCCTAGACACTGTTCCACTTACAGATTGCTGCTGCATGATCTCTTTTTATGGGTCCCACTAGGCTTAGTAGCCTCCTCTCACTCCTGTGCTCCTCATTATAGCAGAATCCAGTGGCCCTGGTAACAGACCCGGTCCCCTGGGTATATTTTTTCAGCCTAAGGCAGTTGCTGGGCAAAAGTTTACACATCCTTGTCCAATGACACTAGACTCCATGTCAGAATACCTGACAGGGTCACCCAAAGTTCAGCCATGTCCAGGGCAGCCGAGAGGAATGCCGGGCCCCGGTAAAAATTTTGGGGCATGGCCTAAGCATGGGAAGTGTGGCCACATCCTGCGTTTAGGCCACACCCCCAAAATGTTTATAGGGGGTGAAAGAAAACTCTAAACTCAGCAGCAGCAGAAGCACACACCTACAGCACACACCTACAGCATGAGTTCTCACGCTGTCAGTGAGACACACATGCTGAGCCTGCAGTCAGCACAGCACATGCTATATGTGTGCTGCTGCTGATGCCGGGAGGGACGGAGCAGGAGGGGGGGTGGACCCGCGCCCCTGCCGGGCCCCTCCAGCAAGCCCGGGCCCTGGTAATTAGTACCTGCTCCCCCCCTCTCTGTTGCCCTGGCCATGTCATAGCATTGGGCTTTACAGGCTGCTGTAATGCATTTTGTGTATAAAAATAGGGTCCCTATTGTTTTTAACAAACTTCTGGGTATCTACAGGTGCACAGTATGAACCAGTCCTTAAAGATCCTAGGACAGTGGTTCCCAAATTATTTCCCTAAGTACCCCCAACAGTTCACGTTTTCCAGGTCTTCACACAGAATCACAAGTGACAATATTAGCTCCACCCGTGGATCTTTTAAAAAGATGTCACTGAATAATGAGTGCACCAGTGCACCTGCCGGATGACCTGGAAAACGTGAACTGTTGGGGGTTCTTAAGGACCGAGGTTGGGAACCACTGTCCTAGGAGATATATGACTTTAAAATTAACTTTCTTAGTTGCATTTTCTTCTGCAAAGGGGTTCAAAGGACCATTTTTAATTATTTTTGATGACAAAGTGGCCCTGAGAGTGAATCCTTTTTCCCTGCCACGGTTGTTTCAACTTTTCAGATTAACCAGCCTTTTTTAATACCTGGCGAATGAAAAGGAGAGGAAACTGCATTTATTATATCTTGTGAGAGCAATAACTATATATTTATCCAGGACAGAAGGTCTTAGGAATACAGAGCAGCTGTTTGCAATTCCAACTGTAGCTTGGAAAGGTCGTGCCCCTTCCAAACAGCACATTTCAAGGGGGATTACTGAAGTAAACACACATGCATACAAGAAGATTGGGCATGAAATGCCACAAATACTAACAGCTTACTCTATTTCAGCTGGAGTTACTTCTCCGACAGACAAGGCTTCGACCTCGGCTCGACTTTTGCAAGGCAGCAGCCTGGACAGCTATAAGTACTGTGACAAAAACACTGGATTAGAGTTTGAGGAAAGGTATATTTGGCCCAGTTTTTTAACCTACATATTTTAAAACTGCAGGAAAGTGTGTTGTGTTATTAATAGAGATGTGCAGGACCGGATTTACTTCTTATTGCCATATTATCACAAATTCAAATTTTCCGATTGGCTATGGGCTGTCACGTGCTTTGAATAGCCAATAAGATCCCACTTTTCAGATACAATTAAATCTGTGAAAAACCGAACACGCACATTTATAGATTTATTTACAGTTTCGTATATAGCGCAGCATATTCCTTTTTTTTTAAATTGGAGACAACAGTGATTAAATAAACTGGGTAAATACAAACCGACATGGAGGTAGGAGGGCCCTGCTCACAAGCTTACAATCTATAGGGATGAACTCTAGTTATTAACAGCTTTTGGGCTAGAGATGGGCAAAATGGGTCACTAAAAAGATCTGGGATCAGTTGATCAATCCGTGAAAAGATCTGGATCTTTTAGGCGGATCAACGGATCACTTTGAAAATCCAAGCATAATTTGTTTTACAATCATTTATTGCCATAAACGGTAAAATCAACATTTTTTTTAAGCTTTTTTTTTTAAACAGTGAGCTGAACAAATAAGAACATACATGACTGAGTAAAACACTGATTGATGGCAGGGTGCAGAATCCCCATAGATGGCAACCATGGCGTCTGCACCAATGGCCATCCCTAACAGCAGCAGCCTTGTTATTCTTTCTTTCACTTGCAGTCACAGCACTGTACTCAGTCTCCAGAGTTAGTACATCTCAGCTGCCACAGGTAGCAGTGCTGAGCTCAGGCAAATGCATTGTAATGAAAAACGAAACTAAAAGAATGACGGTTCCCTTTTGGTATCGGCGGCTCACTCACTCTTTTTGGGGGGGATCGTCCAAAAGATCTGCTTCGTTTGCGAATGACCCATCCTTATTTTGGGCTTTGGTAAGGAGTTCCTCTGTTATGGATAGAGAGTGATGGTGGGCTCCAACTATTAGGTCAAGCTTAGGTCTTATAGGGCCCTAGCACCTTAAGCCTCAAATTAGGCTAATTAGTGATAGAACCTGCGCAAAAGTGTGTCTGGTCATTCTTGGTTAGATGTATGAAGCAGTGATAAGGGAGGAGAAGTGAGCCAGAGAAGAAGTGGCCAGAAGTGGCATTTTTAATTATGCAAATTATAGATGGTACTTTAGAGCTGAGTGGTTGCCATGTGCCACTTCTCCTCTGGCTCACTTCTCCCTTATCACTGTTTCATACATCTACCCCTCTGTTTCTCACCGCATGGAGAAAAGTGTTACTGTGAGAGAAACCTGTTACTTGCTACAAGTGTGCTACACTTCCTGAAACATTCAAATGTATTGTGGTGGATAGTCAGGAATGTTTTTGTTCACTTAGTGCCAGACAAGCATTGTGTTTATTTTAATGTTTTATTTTATTGTTCTGCTTAATAAAACTGATAGAGGCCAGTTGCACCAAAAACATAATCCCTAGAAGAAGAGGTGGGGCCCCAGGAAGTGGGGCCCATCAGGGGTTTCCAATGTTGGCCTGTGGGCCAGTCCAACACTATTCCTGTTCCCCTAACCCTGTTACAGTACCTTCTCCAGTCATCAGCTGGATATATTATCCTGTACTAATTCTCTGGCTTGAATATACAGTACAGTATGTTTTCCACACAGCCAATTAAATAAATATTTGATTGTAGTATGGTTTTTGATATTTTTGTTGCCCTTCCTATTGGATTTCCTGGGTACTATAAATCCCTGGGCATGGCTGCCATGGTGAATTAAAAGTAGAAAACCACTTATTATAATCACTGATAAAATAGATTAAAAATCTTCATTTGTATCCCACCCATGTTTTTTCAGATTGGATATATTTTTATATTTTTTGAGGTGAAGTCACCGGAAGACATTGGGAAGTGTGTAAGATAAATTATATACCCAATATATAGGGTGTCCTCACTAGAGCACAAGTGTGAGTTTGAGCCCTTATAAGGGCTGCTGCAACACCACATTGTAGGTACAGAAATCAAAATGCAATATAAGAAAAATAACAAAACAGCAACAAAACTGCCTGCGCACCGCTAGCCGGCACGCGCTTCGCAGTTAAGCTTCCTCAGGAAGCCTATATATTGGGTTCCTTGCATACTGACACTCTATAGTGTGTGGTGCTCTCTGGAGGCTATAGCGCCCCTGGTCCATTTACAGGGAGGCACTCCACCTCAGCGACACCACCAAATACTATCTGTTTTTTATTTGTTTATTGGTCATCCGGGGTTGAGGTCTCTCTGAATTTCGTTCAGAGAAGACACCCCTAACATCTAGACCGGATAAACTCAGTGGGTGACTGTGATCTATTTAAACGCAGCGCCCGATATAAGTGACAGTGTAATTTGAATCACATTGAAGTTCGTGCTGACATCTTGAGTGACTGGAGGTTGCTAACCCAGTCTCTCACGGCACCCATCAGGCTCTGCCTAGCAGGGAGGGATCGGCTCTCATACAGATTGCGATCCACTGCACAGACCTGGTTAGCCACACACTGTACAATCATTACACGCAAAATTACAAAGACATATCCAGCAACATCTGCCTGCCACCTTCGTTTTAATGTGTGTGAATCCACCCTTGTATGTTATATGTTTTTAATATTTTCTCAGCCTTTTAGAAAGTATCAATAAAGGTTACATTTTAATATTAGTGACTATAATTTGTGGTTATCATAGTGTGTGTGTGCGTTTGTATTTCTTTATATAAGGTATTTTTAATGTAGCATTTTAATGTGGATCCCAGACCAATGAGAGCTTGCTGGCGCTTGATGTTTTACAAATGCACATGCAGTTCTATAAGTAATTGCATACATACAGTATACAGTTAATATGTGCCAGGACATGCTGTGACCAGTAGTGCCACAAACAAAAATATATTTATTTACTAAATGTATAACTTTTCCCCCAACCCCCACCAGCAAGTGTGTCCCAATGCCAAAATTTGTGTGTGTAGATTCTGGTGGGGGCCTGGGATGGTTGCATACACGTGGAGCTCCGATCTCCCATCCATGGAGCTCCACCATCCCTGGTCGCTGGAGTAGTGGGCGAGCGGAGGAGGCAAGCAAAGTGGAGGAGGCGAGCGGAGTGGATGAGGTTGGAGGAAGCAAGTGCAGTGTCCCCTGGTGCAGGACGCAGCAACACCCAGCCAGAGGCGGGCAGCGCTGCAGCCTCCCTGCAACACCATAGGCCTGGGGGACCTCCCGGAGGAAAGATCATCAGTTACATCCCAGCTGGCAAGACACCTAGGTGCGCTGGCAGAAATCTTCGGCCTGCAGGAGGAGGAGTCGAGCAGAGGACTGCAAGAGCATCCCCCGCCATCGATGTTCCTGCTCCAGGCTGCACTGGAACTTAGTACACCCCCCCCTGGAGGACCGCAAAGGGAGACAGTAACTGCTCCTGCAATGGGGGGGGGGGGGGATCAGAAATGGACCTCAGCCCAGAGAGGGCCCAAATATGGCCCCTGGCCTCACTGACTTTTACCTCCCCTGCCTCGCTGCCTCTCTCCCCTCCCCCCCCCACACTGGCTCTCCTTCCAGCCGCAGCTCCAGCCAGGGCCCCTGACATACTGGCCCAAACCCCAGCCCCACAGCAGGTTAGCCTCTGGACCTATCCTTGCAGGCCTTGGTGTGCTCAATGGGAGATGGCCTGTTTGAGCCCTTTCACTGCTGTACTGGAAGTAGATGGTGCCGTTGAAGGCTGCCTAAGATCTGTGCCACCTAACCAAAATATGTACCCCTTGTCTCCCCTGTAGTGTTCCATACCTGTACTGTTTTTTACTTGTTACCTATCTGGCTGTTGCAATCCCCAAGTGGCACCACTAAATGGCTGCCTGTGTGCTGTGCAGCTCAGTAAATATTTGTTCCCCATGTCTGTGTTCCTCATCGGGATACATTTAGTGCAGTGGTTTCCAACCCTGGTCCTCAAATACCCCCCAACAGTGCACGTTTTCCAGGTCTCTACAGAGAATCACAAGTGAAATAATTAGCTCCACTTGTGGATCTTTTAAAATGTGCCTTAATAATCTGTGCACCTGCTGGGTGTATGTGTACTGTTGGGGGTACTTGAGGACCAGGATTGGGAACCATTGATCTAGTGCATATCTGTACGTGTCCTATATCTGTACATTTTTTGTCTACCTCTCTGGCTGGAGCGATCACCAAGTGGCTCCGATAAATGGCTGCCTGGGTGCTGTACAGTTCAGTAAATATATGTTACCCATATCCGTGTCCCTCATCAGGATACGTCCATCGTCTAGTGCATATCTGTACGTGTTATACCCCGTTATCACTGTCGCAAAAAATGTGATTTTGCCAGGGCAAGTACCAGAGAGGTGTCTTACATCTGTGACCGCTTGCAAACATCAGCGTGTGTGGTGGTGGTGGTGGGAAGGGGGGGGGGGGGGGGGCGGGGCAGGCGTTCATGTGGGTACTGGGTGACATTTAAAGGACCCTCCCCCCTAGTCTGTTGTTCCTATGAATAAGCAGCATGTTAATTCTGCACTTTGATCATGTATGTCGAGAGCCAAACTTCAGATTTCCATAGGTGATCAAAATCCGATTTCTCTTGATTGGCCGACTAGTTCTATATTTACAGTATAATGGCTGCATACTTTTACTCCCATGTAGTACATTATATTTCCATTACTGTTCCTTCATCTGTTGCATAGATATAACACCTAAGGTTTCACTTAGGACCTGATTAGCTTCTATTATCTTCTACTATTATTTTTCATAGTGTTCATCTAGTGAATATATACAGCAGAGATTTGGTACCTAGGTTCTATTGAAAAGAACAGCAGGACACTGAATCTGACACCACTAAGACTATGCTGTATCTCACACGTCACCAGTAAATTACTCTGCCTTTCCTTTACACAGACTAATTACCATTAAATGATGGAAGCGAGATGGAACAGACACGCTAATGCATCTCAAGTAATTACCTGAATGATTTGTGAGGTGTTTAATGCATCCAAATATCGCACCTGTCAACCCCTGCACCCTCCCTGCTCTTTCTGTTACCCCCTGGGGACAATTACCCTGCTGTGTTTATTACAATGCACTTTAGGCACCGGAGAGAGTTACCTTTTAGTCAAATCTAATGCAATATGTGTTTTTTTTTTTTACGTTTTCACGGTACTGTACATAGGACTTTGTTGAGGGTTAAGAATGAATCTAGTCTCAGATACTGTATGCACCTGTACACGCACCATGTTTCCATGCAGGGGTGTAAATGCCAGGAAGAGAGGAGGCGCTGGTGAAATACTGCCTGCTGTCATATGTGGCATATAAATGCTGGGAAGACTGGATTTCCACAGCTAATCCTTACTATAAATTTGCCCACACATTTTAAAGTGGTGGAACTTGTGAGTGGTTGGTCCAGGTGCAAGAATATAATTTGGGCACGTTCAAAAATGCCACACAGCAGTAGGGGGCAGCAGTGGGACCCTCAGTCCTCAGGTGCCCCAGTGCAATGCACCTGCTGCAACGATGGTAGTTCCACCTCTGGCCCGTGACCTGAATTAGATAGATCAATGCCAACGTCAGACACTGTACAGCGGTCTTTTGCCACTGTACATACGCCAAAGCTCATGTGATGACATTGAGTAGCGATAGTGCACATGCAGATAATTTGTTTGCACAGTGAGTGATAAGTATTCAGCATTTAGATGAGGTAACGGGGTGACTGAATATATGGAGGTGTGCCGGGACTGTTTCAGCCACTGCATATTTGTTCACAGCTTTTTAGTAGAGCTACTCTGGGCAGTATTCAATGAGGCTGATTCGCCATGTTTTATGGCGATTTTGTGCTATTTTCATGCTGTAAGGCGATTTTTATGACTAAAAAGGTGAATCACCCTATTCAATGACCAGATGGCGAATACATTTCAAGGTTTTTATCGCCATGATTCACCAAGTAGCAATCGCTATCTTTTTATGGTGAAGTGAAATGTGAACTTTTAATATAAAGTGTTTTGTTTTTTACATTTGGTGTCAAAAAATCAGGAATTTTATTCTGAGGAGGGGCATGCTATTTTTATTCATGTGCTGTAAGCACATGAATATATATTTACATTTTTTTTTACACAGAGCAGCCAGCAGGGGGCCGGAGCCGAGCCGCTCATTAGATATTCATATATTCACTGCACCCGATCATTACATATGCATGATCGGGTGTAGTGAATACCCGTTCCCCTGTTGGCTATCCTGGAGGGCAGTTTGTGCTGCCTGGCTCCTGGGGAGCCCACCTCCCCCCCCACAAACGTTCTGGGGCAGGCAGGGAGACTTCCATCTCCCTGCCTGCCGCCGTCCTCAGGCTCCCTGCGGCATCGTCGCAGGAGTTAAAATTCGCCGGTCAGGGGCAGTGAGCCCCTGACTCGTTGAATACTGGAGCCGGCGAGGCTCCGGAATGCAGCGGGCAGTGGCGAATGTGCAGCGAATCCTAAACAGGATTCGCTGCACATCGTCAAAATTCTCATTGAATACTGCCCTCTGTCTAAAACAGCAGAGAACTGCTGAGGACCGAGGGTGCAACAAAGTGCAATGTACCTGATATTAAGTATTATGTACATGTGTGATGGCTGTGAGAGTTGAGGGCAGCAGCCGACTCCGCGCACAAGATGGTGGCTGAACCATTAGAATATTATCGCAAGTGCCTTACAAGGGAATCAGATGCTGAATTTTCTTCTAGAAGTACTATAAACTAAATGTATCCCCCAATTCCAGATGCATGCATGTATATATGTATGTATATGTATAATATGTGTGTGTGTCTGTGTTTGTGTGTGTCTGGCAAGACCTCCAGGCTGTCCACTCTCCTCAGCTGCTCCTACAGACAGGCTCTGGATCTCTTCCATTGGTGGCACGTCACATAGGGACACACATGCTGCTTCTCCCCGGCCTTAAATGCACAAGCTTGTGTAAATGCGACATCAAGTTGATGCCTATTTCAAATTCAGTCCCTATTTAAGTAAGTCTCAGGGCACTATTCAAGTGCCTGAGTATTAGGTCACATCACGTTACTCCAGCAATTGTTATCATTTTTGTCTGTGTATTGACTTATTGTGCTTATTCTGACAATGAGTCTGACACCTGTCCTGTGACCTTGGCTTTGTCATGCCTGAGGTTTGGTCAGAACAAGGAGCCACAGGTATAGGGGCTGACTGATAGTGGAACCGGGGAGCCTTAATAAGGCTTCTGTGCTCACACCAGGATATGGTTACCGATTGGGTTGGCCGAAGGTTGTGACCTGAACGGAGGAGATGGTATTTGTAAAACACGTCTTTTATTATGCTTGCAGGAGATGGTAAATGACTTGATAATCGGTACCAAAGGATATTGCAATCAGTAATCACATGCCTAAGAAAAGAGGAAATACTGAAGGGAGTAGCATCGATGGCGACGGTGCAGCGGGTTGCAGTGTAGGAACACTAATGAAGTCCTAAAAGAGATATTGGTAAAGATGCGATATAGGTGCAGTGTGAATACACTAATGAAGTCTCAATAATAAGCAGTATACTGCCGATTAGGCAATTCTTACCAAGCATTCTAATAAGAGCTAGTGTACAGTGATTGGCTGGAGCAATCAACTGTAGAAGGTATTCAGGGATAGTTTCAAGAGTCACAGGTGACTGGACCCAACATGGCTGCTCGCATGTTTGGATTTGGAGGGAAAGTGTGTTTGTACTACACATGCTTGCGGCCTGGCAGTAATGGTGACAGCACAGGAGCTGCGGAAGCTGAGACTGACAGTCAAACATGATGTGCTAAGGATGCTGTATAACAGGGACTGCAGTGCCAGATTACTGTCGGGACGCTGCACTGCGCACAGAACGCACACAGCTCTGATGATATCCAGAGTTGGAGCACAGTGACAGCTTGACCAGACACTTAAGACACTTAAGACACTTGACCAGATGACAAAGTATGTTTTGTAACCCGGATTGTGACAGGGTTGTCTCACCGTATTTTTACTTGACGTTACCCTGACCTTAGACTACCTGTCTACATTATTATTAGATTGTAACAGGGGGCAGTTAGAGGTCTGCAACCTTCAGACTGCAGGTAGCAAAGCCCAGCTCACCTTGCAGGGGTTTCCATTCGATTTTGTGCCTCGAACCTGCGAGGACAAATCCTGGTCTGACTTTATACTATCCACCTAAAGGGTGATAGTGTATTATGGTCAAAATAATGGATGACACTTCTCCAAAGGATCGGCTTGAATACTATCAAAAAGCATATCAAAAAGAGGTCTCAGCAACATATAATGCTAAGTTTCCACAATAGGGTTGATCATCTGGATACTTTTCATCTGGCCAATACAGTGACTGAACAAGCAAATTCTTCTACAGCATTACCATCTGCTGCACCTTACACATACTGTATATTCACAATGCAATTGGATAATAGTCACCTCTGAGGAGTATAAAACCTTTAACAATGGCATTAATAGCTATATTTCATAAGGTATTTACATTAATTGGTTTCCAGGGTAAATAAGACAGTAAATTGCAATCAAATAATGGTCACAACTTGGGAAACAGTAAAGCAAATAGTAAAAAAAAGCACAATATAATTATGTAACGGTCACAGTCTGTGAAACAAAATGGCATTTCACAGTGACATAAAAGTATATTTGCATAGGTGATTCACATAAAATGATTCCTCACAGGCAGAGAAATTAAGAGGAAAAGGTTGAATATGTGTATTTAATTGGGTTGTTGTAATCTGCTTTCCCCATGAAACACTGAATCGGAAATAAGAGTTCCAACACCACAAACACAGTAGAAGAAATATTAGCACAGCACCTGATGGGGTTCTCTCCATTAAGGAACCTTCATAGGAGGTTTGAAACTAAAAGTTCCTGAACCCAAATAGAAAATATGTATGGATGTAAAGCAAATGACTGATCATAATGCTTGGCTGACATGCAGAAGAGCTATATATGGATATTGTCCAATAATAGGTGGACTTCTGAATGATTGGCATCTAATGTAGCCAGTCACCTTTAATAAAGCCAGATAAGGTTTATGTGTATGGTTTAATCATGGGAGTGACAGCTCTGTCAACCATTGAGTTTGGTTTCATAGTGAATACAGCCTCATAGTAAACCCATAGAAGGCATTGCTGAAACAATTACCATGAGTGACATATCATACAACCAATGACAGAGTGCTGTTTCTTTGCTGTCCTTATCTACAGTAGTTCCAGTCAGGGTCTTCACAATGTTTCCAGAGAAAGTAAAAACATTTCCGAATTGTCATAATCATTCAGGCCTTGAATCTACCCAGCAGTTTCTTGGCTTTGCCAACTATTATATAAAATTTATCTAGGGGTGCTTTTCTATGGTAACTGCTTTTATCCAGATTAGTTATCCTACAACCTGACCTTGTGAGGCAATTCAAGTCTTCAATGCGTTGAAGAAAATGTTCATGTCTGCTTCTGTCCTAGATCAATTGGATAGTAATAACAGGACTCATAAATAATTCACCCTAGTCAATTAGGAACTAGGAAATTCCTTGCAATTGTAAAGTAGTGGCAACTGAGTAGTGGCACCACTCGTTGGAGATAACAATACACCCTGTGAACGTCTTAACTGATCACATAAATCTGTCTTACCTGCTGAAAATTCAGTGACTAAAATCCTGGTCAAGCACGGCGGTAACTCTATGCCCATTTTACATCATAAACACCTCCAGTCCTGAAAAGGATTTAAGTAACTGATGCTCTTTCTCATTATTTTGACTGAAAAAATTAGTTTTTCAGAGTTAAAATCCATATTGAAGCCTTGTAGTATTAAATTAGCAGATACTACTTTAGAGAATTGTAGACCTCCTCCAGGGAAATCCTTTGTGAGTTATGCTGGGTACACACCAGGATGACAAGGGTCCGATCCCATCAATCTAGATCCAATTCCGACTGATTGGATGTAGATTGTGTGGTGATTGGGCCCGTTTCTGTCCTGGTGTGGACCGATACCGATCCGATGCGCGATCCCGTGGGTCGGTCGGTCATTCTTCAGATCCTACCTGCTGCAGGTAGGATCTGACGAATGACTATACTCCTGGGTGCGGGTCACCATCAGATCGGACCCGCTCACCGTGCACATCGTGAGCGGGTCGTGCCCCCCGCGTCATTGTGAGTGGGTCGGAAAAAGCACTGACGACCCGCTCACGATGTGCATCGTGAGCGGGCCGTCCTAGTGTGTACCCAGCATTAGGATTTAAGCTCCATCATTTTAACACATTTAAGCACATTGTTATGAATTCTCTGGACATGCTGCAGTATAGGAAACCTACAAGCTGGTTTTTGGTAGCGGTCTGAGATTTTTGGTTGCTAGAACTAGTTGACGCACAATATAAATCTAATGTCATAAAGCCATATGGTACACTCTTGCCACTTCTTCTGACAGACAAAACATGGATTCATCTCTTTATGGACTTTACCTGTGGGTACCATGTGTGTGTTTGCAGAACTATTGGGTGATCATGAGCTGCTTTTCAAAAATTATTAATTTAATTTATTTGAAAGTTTTGTCCACTTCTCCTAAACTGGCTTCACTGTTTATTCAAGATTCTTTATGTCTCCATGACATCCACAACACAATTGTAGCTGACCGCAGCACTTTCGGTATTTAAATGTTAGTTCTAGAGGGCTTTTTGCAAAAAAATTATAATTAAATTGAATTACTCAAAGGTATACCATCTATAGTCTAAAGAATAAATGAAATTGGAGAAATGACTACTAAAAAAATTATACTTCAGCTTTCGTGGATGAATGTTTTCACCTTCCCCCAGAGCAAAAATGACCCACAATAACTGCTACAATGATGAGACTTCTGATGAAACTTAATATTTAATTGTGTATGGAATCATATCTCTATGCCAGTCCTAGCAAGCTTTCCATGATTTTAAGTAACGGTTGCAAGTTCTAGGTATGTCCATATGGAGTTGAGTGAAGAGTATTCTTCTTAAATCCTTAAGCTCTTACAAAATCTCTAATGGCGTTTGGTTTCTTCCCTTATTCTGAGATATTGGATTTGGCAATGCAATCATTTTTCAGATTGAAAGTCCCAGAAAGAAGTTTGCCCTTTGCTTCATTGGTCTCTATAATATTTCCCAAATAGTCAAGACAATAACATTTGACTTGAGCTCTTAAGAGCTTTACAAATTCCAGAGACATTCCATACCACTTTCCTAAAACATCCTTGTAGTCAACTTGTTTTCTTCTTCTACTCCATCTCTTAGGGCCTTATTCTAGTTCACTCTTTCTGTCAAAATCCTTCTTAGATGGACAAAGCCATGTGCACTGCAGGGGGGCAGATGTAAAATGTGCAGATAGAATTAGATGTGGGTGAGTTATTTTGTTTCTGTGCAGGGTAAATACTGGCTGCTTTATTTCTACACTGCAATATAGATCTCACTTTGAAGTAAAACCCCACCCAAATCTAATTCTCTCTGCACAAGTAACATCTGCCCCACCTTCAGTGTGCATGGTTTTGTCAATCTAAGAATGATTTTGTCAGAAAGAGTGAACTAGAATAAGGCCCTTAGTTCTAGTACAAGAGCAGGAAGAATTTGAATTAAATGAGCTACTGCACTCTCAAATTTCCCATGGGACACTTTATTTCCTGGTAGCAAAGAAGGGTATTGGGCCAGAGGAAAGTTCATGGGTAAAAGCTTTAGATGTTTTTGCTAATGCTAACATTTTGTCTATGTTGACATCTCAACCACATCATAAAATTTGTCATTCTGGCGTCCTCTTTATGAAGGTTGACATAGTTATTGTTATATCGTGAATCCATACCCACAGAAACACAACAATCTTAACCCCTTACCGCCGCAGCCTGTTTTTGCCTTCCTGACAGAGCCCTTTTTTTCAAATCTGACATGTATCACTTTATGTGGGGATAACTTTTTTTTGCTTTTACTTATCCCAGTGATTTTGAGATTGTTTTCTCGTGACACATTGTACTTCAAGTTAGTGGTAAATTTTGGTCGATACAGTCTGTGTTTTTTTGTGAAAAATACCAAAATGTCGTAAAAAAATTTAAAATTTTGCAATTTGCAAAATGTTAAATTTTCTGCTTGTGAGACAAATAATCATACCACTCAAAATAGTTAATAACTAACAAAGACCATATGTCTACTTTATGTTGCCATCATTATTTCAACCTCCTTTTAATTTTTTTGGACACTAGGAGGCTTAAAATATGAATAGCAAATTCTCAAATTTTCAAGAAAATTTCAAACACTCATTTTTTTAGGGACCAGTTCAGTTCTGATGTGACTTTGAGGGACTTGTATGTGAGACACCCCCATATATGATGCCATTTCAAAAACTGCACCCCTCACAGTATTCAAAACAGCATTTTGGAAGTTTGTTAACCGTTTAGGTGTTTCACAGGAATTAAAACAAAGTGTAGGTGAAATTTCAAAATTTCATTTTTTTTGCTGATTTTCAATTTTAATACATTTTTCTAAGGAACACTGTAGATTTTACTAGAGAAATGTGACTAAAAATTGATTCCCCCAATTATTTTGTTTTCATAACTATCCTATATGTGGCCCTAGTGTGCACGTTGACCAAACCACAGGCTTCATAATAGAAGGAGCACCTACTTGATTTTGGAGCCTCCTTTTTATGAGATTATTTTTTAGGCACCATGTAGGCTTCTAGGCACCATAAGATGCTAAAAGTTAGGAACCCCCCCACAAGTGACCCCATTTTGCAAACTACACCCCTCAGGGAATTCATCTAGGGATATAGTGTACATTTCAAACCCCCAGGGGTTTCACCAATTTTGGTACAACTGGGCTGTGAAAATGAAAAATTACATTTTTTTACACAAAAATGCAGTTCTGGCTCAAAATTTTTCATTTTCACAAGGAATGAAGGAGACAAAGCACCCCAAAATCTGTGCCGCAATTTCTCCCGAGTACGGCAATGCCTCATATGTGACCAAAAAATACCATTTGGGTGCATGGCAGGACTCAGAAGGGAAGGAGTGATATTTGGATTTTGCAGCACAGATTCTGGTGGAATGAATGGTGGGTGCTATGTCGCATTAGCAAGACCCCCGAAGCACCAATACAGTGGAACCCCCCCACAAGTGACCCCATTTTGCAAACTACACCCCTCAGGGAATTCATCTAGGGGTATAGTGTACATTTCAAACCCCCAGGGGTTTCACCAATTTTGGTACAACTGGGCTGTGAAAATGAAAAATTAAATTTTTTTTACACAAAAATGCAGTTCTGGCTCAAAATTTTTCATTTTCACAAGGAATGAAGGAGACAAAGCACCCCAAAATCTGTGCCGCAATTTCTTCCGAGTACGGCAATGCCTCATATGTGACCAAAAAATACCATTTGGGTGCATGGCAGGACTCAGAAGGGAAGGAGTGATATTTGGATTTTGCAGCACAGATTCTGGTGGAATGAATGGTGGGTGCTATGTCGCATTAGCAAGACCCCCGAAGCACCAATACAGTGGAACCCCCCCACAAGTGACCCCATTTTGCAAACTACACCCCTCAGGGAATTCATCTAGGGGTATAGTGTACATTTCAAACCCCCAGGGGTTTCACCAATTTTGGTACAACTGGGCTGTGAAAATGAAAAATTACATTTTTTTACACAAAATTGCAGTTCTGGCTCAAAATTTTTCATTTTCACAAGGAATGAAGGAGACAAAGCACCCCAAAATCTGTGCCGCAATTTCTCCCGAGTACGGCAATGCCTCATATGTGACCAAAAAATACCATTTGGGTGCATGGCAGGACTCAGAAGGGAAGGAGTGATATTTAGATTTTGCAGCACAGATTCTGGTGGAATGAATGGTGGGTGCTATGTCGCATTAGCAAGACCCCCGAAGCACCAATACAGTGGAACCCCCCCACAAGTGACCCCATTTTGCAAACTACACCCCTCAGGGAATTCATCTAGGGGTATAGTGTACATTTCAAACCCCCAGGGGTTTCACCAATTTTGGTACAACTGGGCTGTGAAAATGAAAAATTACATTTTTTTACACAAAAATGCAGTTCTGGCTCAAAATTTTTCATTTTCACAAGGAATGAAGGAGACAAAGCACCCCAAAATCTGTGCCGCAATTTCTCCCGAGTACGGCAATGCCTCATATGTGACAAAAAAATACCATTTGGGTGCATGGCAGGACTCAGAAGGGAAGGAGTGATATTTGGATTTTACAGCACAGATTCTGGTGGAATGAATGGTGGGTGCTATGTCGCATTAGAAAGACCCCCGAAGCACCAATACAGTGGAACCCCCCCACAAGTGACCCCATTTTGCAAACTACACCCCTCAGGGAATTCATCTAGGGGTATAGTGTACATTTCAAACCCCCAGGGGTTTCACCAATTTTGGTACAACTGGGCTGTGAAAATGAAAAATTACATTTTTTTAAACAAAAATGCAGTTCTGGCTCAAAATTTTTCATTTTCACAAGGAATGAAGGAGACAAAGCACCCCAAAATCTGTGCCGCAATTTCTCCAGAGTACGGCAATGCCTCATATGTGACCAAAAAATACCATTTGGGTGCATGGCAGGACTCAGAAGGGAAGGAGTGATATTTGGATTTTGCAGCACAGATTCTGGTGGAATGAATGGTGGGTGCTATGTCGCATTAGCAAGACCCCCGAAGCACGGTGAAATGATGAACCTAATAATCCATAGATGTGTGGTATATTTTAAAACACTCCTTCATACATAGGCCGGGTTTGTCGGGGCAAGTTTCACAGTGGAAAATAGTTTGCTTTCTTATTCCCTTTTTATAGCAAACTTTGCACCTTTTTTGTGTCCTGCCCTTTTTTCCAGTGGAGGGGATTTCATTAGGAAAATGCTGCCCTGATACAATACGGGGGCCAGTACTAGAAGTACTGGGGCCAGTACTAGAAGTACTGGGGCCCTCTGCCTGCTGGTTCCCAAATATTAGGCCCTTTATGACTTCCTCTTGAAAGTGCATAAATGTCCCCGTCTGGCTGGTAGAACGGAATAGTACGTAAGCGTTATACAGTGCCATCTGGATGATATACACGGCCAGCTTCTTATACCATATTTTTGTTTTCCGCAGGGCACTGTACGGCTTCAGTACCTGATCTGAAAGATCCACTCCGCCCATGTACTTATTGTAATCTAGGATACAAATAGGTTTTGAGGTGTGGGTACTGGTACCTCGTACAGGGACGGAGGTGGTACTGTCAGTATAAGGACATCCCTCTTGTCCTTATATTTGACCAACAACATATTTTCGGTGGATTGTGCCCTGCTTTCACCCTTTCTCAGTAATTGGGCAACGTGCATTTTTGGGAGGCCTCTTTGATTCTTGCGCACAGTACCGCAAGCTGCTGTACCTCTTGAACCAAGGGCCTTAAACAGGGGGATGCTGGTGTAAAAGTTATCCACATAGAGGTGATAACCCTTATCCAGGAAGGGGTGCACTAAATCCCAGACAATCTTTCCACTAACACCTACGAGGGAGGGGGGGCATTCTGGCGGTTCAATTCTTGTGTCCTTCCCTTCATATACCCTAAACCTGTGGGTGTACCCTGGGGTACTTTCGCACAGCTTATACATTTTTATGCCATACCTTGCCCTCTTATTGGGAAGGTACTGGCGGAATTTAACCCTTCCTTTAAAATGTATCAGTGACTCGTCTACACAAATGAATTTTTCGGGGATGTACATCTCAGCAAATTTGGCGCTGAAATGATCAATGACCGGCCTGACTTTGAACCACCGGTCAAAGGTGGGATCATCTCTGGGTGGGCACTGTGCATTATCGTTGTAATGCAAAAATTTAAGGATCGTCTCAAAACGAGTCCGGGTCATGGCCATACGATGAAGTGGGGTGCTGTACAGAACATCTGTACTCCAATATTGTCTAATTTCTGGCTTTTTAACTATGCCCATATGTAACACCAGACCCCAAAATGTCATCATCTCTACTGCATCTACAGGGGTCCACCTAGCAAATGATGACGTGGGGTTTTGGGCAATAAACTGCTGGGTATATAAATTACTTTGGTCCACCATTAAATTTATAAAATCATCAGAGAAAAAGACTTTGAAAAAGTCAATTTCTTTGAGGCCTGTAGTATCAAATTGGATTCCTGGGTTGGCCAAAAACTCAGGAACCTGGGGCTCAAAATTGTCTGGTGGTGGGGTCCATACGAGATCAATCATTGGGGGGGGGGGGGTCTCAGCTGCTCTACGGGGGCGTCTTTGAGGGGGTCCCTCATCACTAGAGGAGGAAGAGGAGCTTAAGACGAATGCAAATTCATCGCTTTATTCACTGGCTGTGTCAGTGTCAGAGGCAATAAGGGCATATGCCTCCTCCGCTGAAAACAGTCTTTGCGATGATTGGGACATTTTTATTATTTTTGTGTTTGTGTAAGTGTAGTGTTTCAACACGTGTATAGTGTAGGGGGGGGGGGGTACAAACTTTATTTCAACACGGGGGGTATGTAGTGTGTATGTAGTGCTTTAACACGTGTAAGTTAAAAGAAAAAAAAAAAGCTCCTGCGCCAAAAATTGAGCACAGATGTTGGTCAGTAACGTCCGTCACTGATCAGCGCTCAGCGGCCACAGGACACCCACAAAATCACCGTGGGTGTAAAATTTTTTTTAAAAATAGACCCCACAGCACCCTCCAAAAAAAATAAAAATAAAAAAAAACTGCTGATATAGACGCGGTGACAGTTTACATTCATGACGTACATTTATGCCATGTGTCGGGAAGTACATCCCAACCATGACGTAAATGTACGTCAAATGTCGGGAAGGGGTTAAAGAACTCTTGGAACTGGATGTAATTCGATGCGATTCCAGCAGCCGTGTGATTTGCCTGCCAAACTCAGTGTTTTTTATTAAAGGGACTGTCATTTACAATGCATGGTTTTCAATGTAAATGATTGCTCTAAAAAAAACCATCAGATTTCAGCCGGCATCCTGCATAGCCACCAGACTCATACCGCATTACATTCTGCCTTTGATGTGCCTATATGTCTGCTGTACACATGTCTGTGTTCTACCCTCATGGAGGAGTGAGAATTGAAGTCCTGGCTGTCAGTTCTGTGGTAGTTTGAAGAGATGTATGTGCAGCAAGTTTTTTTTTTTTGTGAGCCATCCATACTAACAGTGCCTGAGGGAAGAACACTATATTTATTAAAATTATGCTAAATCATAAGGAGACACTGCTCCCCCTACCCCCCTTCCTGCCAGTGGTACCAGGATGAAGCCAATACTGCATAGCATTGGTAGGCAAGCTTAGGTGTGGGTGCCTGCATGCTTGCCCCCATGGAAAATGGTGACTGTTTTCTAGAAATTGCATTCATTTTCATTCTGCAATTTAGGGCTTTGAAATCAGCTCACAACTTACTTATGATTAGGGTTTTAACACTCCAAACTAATAATGATAATGAGTCCAGTAGTTTGGAGAACACAAATTGATAGCAATATGTTACAAATATAAAAAAAAACTTCCAGGAAATCTGCTGATTGGTAAATTGACTCCATGGTCTGCACATATGACGCTGTACTGATTGCCGTCAGTGAAATGGAAAACACGGGTGTGCTAATCAACAGCCCATTGTATATTAGTACTATTTTTAATATTATTATCCTTTACTTGTCAACATATTACAAAGTCCTGAACCCAAACAGAAAATATGTATGGATGTAAAGCAAATGACTGATCATAATGCTTGGCTGACATGCAGAAGAGCTATATGTGGATATTGTCCAATAATAGGTGGACTTCTGAATGATTGGCATCTAATGTAGCCAGTCACCTTTAATAAAGCCAGATAAGGTTTATGTGTATGGTTTAATCATGGGAGTGACAGCTCTGTCAACCATTGAGTTTGGTTTCATAGTGAATACCGCTAGAAAGTAAACCCATCGAAGGCATTGCTGAAACAATTACCATGATTAACATATCATACAACCAATGCTGGAGTGCTGTTTCTTTGCTGTCCTTATCTACATTAGTTCCAGTCAGGGTCTTCACAATGTTTCCAGAGAAAGTAAAAACATTTCCGAATTGTCATAATCCTTCAGGCCTTGAATCGACCCAGCAGTTTCTTGGCTTTGCCAACTATTATATAAAATTTATCTAGGGGTACTTTTCTATGGTAACTGCTTTTATCCAGGTAGATAATCTTACAACCTGACCTTGTGAGGCAATTCAAGTCTTCTATGCGTTGAAGAAAATGTTCATGTCTGCTTCTGTCCTAGATCAGTTGGATAGTAATAACAGGAATCATAAATAATTCACAGTAGTCAATTATTTTCTAGGAAATTCCTTGCAATTGAAAAGTAGTGGCAACTGAGTAGTGGCACCACTCGTTGTAGATAACAATACACCCTGTGAACGTCTTAACTGATCACATAAATCTGTCTTACCTGCTGAAAATTCAGAGCCTTATTCTAGTTCACTCTTTCTGACAAAATCCTTCTTAGATGGACAAAACCATGTGCACTGCAGGTGGGGCAGATGTAACATGTGCAGAGAGAATTAGATTTTGGTGGGGTTTTACTTCAGTGAGCTCTATATTGCAGTGTAAAAATAAAGCAGCCAGTATTTACCCTGCACAGAAACAAAATAACTCACCCAAAAATAATTCTCTCTACACATTTTACATCTGCCCCCCTGCAGTGCACATGGTTTTATCCATCTAAGAAGGATTTTGTCAGAAAGAGTGAACTAGAATAAGGCCCCATGTGACTAAAATCCTGGTCAAGCACGGCGGTAACTCTATGCCCATTTTACATCATAAACACCTCCTGTCCTGAAAAGGATTTAAGAAAACTGATGCTCTTTCTCATTATTTTGACTGAAAAAAAATTGTTTTTCAGAGTTAAAATCCATATTGAAGCCTTGTAGTATTAAATTAGCAGATACTACTTTAGAGAATTGTAGACCTCCTCCAGGGAAATCCTTTGTGAGTTAGGATTTAAGCTCCATCTTTTTAACTTCAGCACATTGGGGGTTATTCTCGTTCATTCTTTCTGACAAATTCCTTCTTAGACGGACAAAACCATGTGCACTGCAGGGGGGCAGATGTAACATGTGCAGAGAGAATTAGATTTGGGTGAGTTATTTTATTTCTGTGCAGGGTAAATACTGGCTGCTTTATTTTTACACTGCAATATAGATCTCACTTTGAAGTAAATCCCCACCCAAATCTAACTCTCCCTGCACAAGTAACATCTGCCCCACCTGCAGTGCACATGGTTTTGTCCATCTAAGAAGGAATTTGTCAGAAAGAGTGAACTAGAATAACCCCCATTGTTATGAATTCTCTGGACATGCTGCAGTATAGGAAAACTACAAGCTGGTTTTTAGAGGTTTTTGGTAGCGGTCTGAGATTTTTGGTTACTAGAACTAGTTGACGCACAATATAAATCTCTTGCCACTTCTTCTGACAGACAAAACAAGGATTCATCTCTTTATGGACTTTACCTGTGGTTACCGTGTGTGTGTTTGCAGAACCATTGGGTGATCATGAGCTGATTTTCAAAAATAATGAATAAAATTTATTTAAAAGTTTTGTCCACTTCACCTAAACTGGCTTCACTGTGTATTCAAGATTATTTATGTCTCCATGACACCCACAACAAAATTGTAGCTGACCGCAGCACTTTACAGTATTTACATGTTAGTTCTAGAGGGTTTTTTGCAAAAAATGAATAAATAAATTGAATTACTCAAAGGTATACCATCTATAGTCTAAAGAATGAATGAAGTTGGAGAAAATACTGTACTAAAAAAATTATACTTCAGCTTTCGTGGATGAATGTTTTCACCTTCCCCCAAAGCAAAAATTACCCACAATAACTGCTACAATGATGAGACTTCTGATGAAACTTAATATTTAATTGTGTATGGAATCATATCTCTATGCCAGTCCTAGCAAGCTTTCCATGATTTTAAGTAACGGTTGCAAGTTCTAGGTATGTCCATATGGAGTTGAGTGAAGAGTATTCTTCTTAAATCCTTAAATTTTTACAAAATCTCTAATGGCATTTGGTTTCGTCCCTTATTCTGAGATATTGGACTTGGCAATGCAATAATATTTCAGATTGAAAGTCCCAGTATGAAGTTTGCCCTTTGCTTCATTGGTCTCTATAATATTTCCCAAATAGTCAAGCCAATAACATTCTGACTTGAACTCTTAAGAGCTTTACAAATTCCATAGACATTCCATACCACTTTCCTAAAACATCCTTGTAGTCAACTTGTTTTCTTCTTCTACTCCATCTCCTAGTTCTAATACAACAGCCGGAAGTATTTGAATTAAATGAGCTACTGCACTCTCAAATTTCCCATGGAACACTTTATTTCCTGGTAGCAAAGTAGGGTATTGGGCCAGAGGAAAGTTCATGGGTAAAAGCTTTAGATGTTTTTGCTAATGCTGACATTTTGTCTATGTTGACATCTCAACCACATCATAAAATTTGTCATTCTGGCGTCCTCTTTATGAAGGTTGACATAGTTATTGTTATATTGTGAATCCATACCCACAGAAACACAACAATCTTGAAGACCTCTTGGAACCGGATGTAATTCAATGCGATTCCAGCAGCCATGTGATTTGCCTGCCAAACTCAGTGTTTTTTTTTAAAGGGGCTGTCAGTTACAATGCATGGTTTTCAATGTAAATGATTGCTCCTTAAAAAAAAAACATCAGAGTTCAGCCGGGCCCTTATTCTGGTTGGTGCGGTAATATCCGCGTGCGTTTGTGCCGCCGATGTTTTGTGTCTGCGCATGTGCAGAGGCGTCTCTGCGCATGTGCGAGCGGGATGCACGGCCACATTCCGCATGAAATGTGTACACTACGAACAGGGGGTGGAGAGGGGTGTGAAGGGCGGTTTGGGCTCATTACCATATGTTTGCACCCCGCGTTTCATGGGCGTTCCCATGCAAACGCTGGGCGTACGTATGGTAATGCGGACCGTGACACACGTCTAGGGGGCTGACTTATGACATTGCCGGATGTCAGCTGCCCGCCCAGATCCCTGCTTTTGCACTGAGAAATGCCCGTGTGGTCTGAGGTTGCGGGAGCTGCCTGGCCACTCGGTCCTGCATTCGATGGTCTGCGACCAGCGAATGATGGGGGAGGTTCCCTGAGATGAAGGAGGTGTATTCATGAGAAATACACGTGCGGTCCGTTCGGACAGCTTCTTACCGCGTTCGGACAGAGTTGGCGATCTGTATGGAAGGCGGGGTTTAGGACGCACGGTGCTGGCCGCATATTCGGATCCGGCCGCACCGATCAGAATAAGGGCCAAGGAGACACTATTGTTTGAGAAAAATAATAATATGCAGTAATATAAATTTAATAAAAAGTATGGGCAACATATACAGTACACATACAGTTACAGACACACATATTGGAATTCATGAGGAGAGAACATTATTTTGTTATTCCTGCTCCCCCCCCCCTCTGCACTTCCTGCCAGTGGTACCAGGATGAAGCCGATACTGCATAGCATTGGTAGGCAAGCTTAGGTGTGGGTGCCTGCATGTTCGCCCCCATGGAAAATGGTGACTTTTCTAGAAATTGCATTCATTTTCATTCTTCAATTTAGGGCTTTGAAATCAGCTCACAACTTACTTATGATTTGAACACTCCAAACTAA
Source organism: Crinia signifera (assembly GCF_055691185.1). NCBI lineage: Eukaryota > Metazoa > Chordata > Amphibia > Anura > Myobatrachidae > Crinia > Crinia signifera. The sequence goes on along the minus strand of NC_139218.1, from coordinate 138,159,018 downwards.
TAATGATAATGAGTCCAGAAGTTTGGAGAACACAGATTGATAGTAATATGTTACAAATATAAAAAAAAAAATTCCAGGAAATCTGCTGATTGGTAAATTGACTCCATGGTCTGCACATATGACGCTGTACTGATTGCCGTCAGTGAAATGGAAAACACGGGTGTGCTAATCAACAGCCCATTGTATATTAGTACTATTTTTTATATTATTATCCTTTACTTGTCAACATATTACTATATGACCTATTCAAAGTCAATCCTTCCCTTTAATGGTGCTGAAATTTAATTTCCTTAAAATAGGCCCACAAACATAGGCACAGGCACATAGGTTAATTGTAGTAAGAAGCCAATTAACCTACCAGAATGCCTTTGCAATGTGGAGGAAAACTAAAGCACCAAGAGGAAACTCACATATGAACAGAAAGAACATGTAAATGTACAGGATATAAAACCCCTGTCAGAATTTATTCAATGATCTAGCCACTGTAGACTTCATTTATGAAGTGCATTGGATGGCAGTGCATTGTAGAATGTGCATATTTACCTTACACTCTCATGAATAGTTTCTTCAAACTAGAAGTGCAACTTGGGGTGGTATTCAATCCCGGTCTCTATTTCCACCGGGGGAAATATCGGCCCTTGCCTATTCGCTGTTGCCACTACCGACAGCATTGAAGGAAGTTTCCGACAAAACACATCTGACTTTAAAACAAGTTGGACCTGTTTTGACAGAAATGGCCACAGATTGTCAAATTCATGATTGACACTCGACATTGGGTACATTGAATACTGACTGTCAAGTTCCTGTTGGAAGGACTGAAAATGGCCCAGATTGAATACCGCCATTGGACTGTAGGGAGGTAAAAATATCTCAAAGGAGCTGTATGCAATTGTAAAACTGGGTGCACACTATGCTGTGTCACAACCGCAGTTTAAGTAGTGGTTGTGGGGTCAGCAATTTGGCATCTTTGGGGGGCGGTCCAGACAACACAAGTGTGTCCGGACTGTTTGGGGAGGGCTGCGGTAGCTGTGTGACATCACACGCAGTCCCTGCAACCCTAAACACAGCAGGCCTGGCTTTTGCTGTATACATTATACTTAAAAAAGGTTACATGAGACTGAAATGTCGACTAAAGGGGATTTTTCTAGAGTTATTGAGGAATATTTTTTAAAACAAGTCTTGTGAGTGCCGCCCCCAGATGTTTGCCTCGCTCTCTATCTATCTATCTATCTATCTATCTATCTATCTATCTAGATTTGCAGTCCAGAATACTTGGCACTCAGTAATTTAGCATTTGTTACACCCAGCCAAGTGCCCCCCAGTCAGAATAGATAAGCAGAATTTAACAGGAGGCACTCTCATTCTACAGAGAACCAGTGCAGTAATAGCAAGTCAACGTTTCAGTTTATTAAAACCTTCATCAGGAAATTATATACAGGTATATATATATATATATATATATATATATATATATATATATATATATATATATATATATATATATATATATATAGTGAATAGTTAGAGGCCAGCATCACAAAATGAATTATCAAAAAAGTAGCAAAAAAGTGAAAAGCTGTTTTTAATGATCATAAAGGTGGACACACCAGCATAAGAAAAAAGTCCATATACAAATTACCAAGTCCAAACAGCAGCATGGCAAATAGAGCATGGTGGTCCACCTAGAGAGTCACTGATGCCATCAGGGACTCTCTAGGTGGACCACCATGCTCTATTTGCCATGCTGCTGTTTGGACTTGGTAATTTGTATATGGACTTTTTTCTTATGCTGGTGTGTCCACCTTTATGATCATTAAAAACAGCTTTTCACTTTTTTGCTACTTTTTTGCTAATTCATTTTGTGATGCTGGCCTCTAACTATTCACTATATATATATATATATATATATATATATATATATATATATATATATATATATATATATATATAGAGAGAGAGAGAGAGAGAGAGAGAGAGAGAGAAATAAAGATATAGAGATGCGCTTGAAACATATTGAAAACATAAAATACATTAATTCTGAACAGCAGTTAAGAACTTTCCAATAGGTGGTTTCACATAGGGATTTTGATACCCGAACCAACCTTTGGTATATATTAGTCTGAAATAACCCTACGTGTTTCGTCCCATAGGGACTTCCTCAGGGGTAACAAAGGATCTGGATGGTGAAACAATGCCTTATGTAAGTTATATAGTATGACCAATAATAAGGCGGTAAACAGTATATGCATGTAGCGGAAGGAGGGAACAGGAGAAAGAAATGAGGAGTAGTATTCATTAATATGAAGAGAGCAAAAGGGGGGCGAAAAATACTATTTGTAGGGATCCTTAGTCCAATGCACCCATGTGTTTCATTAAGTATATATATTCTTATTACATACCAGTTGGAAGCAGCTTTCGGATGATTAAAAGCAAAGTATAAAATACTCTAGGGCAGTGGTAGCCAACTACGGTCCTCGAGAGCTACCAACAGTTCACATTTTCCAGACAGCCTAGCTGCTGCAAAGTGCATTCATTACTAGCTGAAACATTTTCAGAGATCCACAGGTGGAGCTAATTACTTCACTTGTGATTCTGTGAGGAGATCTGGAAAACATTAACTGTTGGTAGCTCTCCAGGACTCGAGTTGGCTACCCCAGCTCTAGGGTGTATCGATTTGAAAGGTATTGAAGCCTAATTTCATATACCGAGGTATAGCTTCAATCACATGTCTGATAAAATGGATATGGTGCCAGTGAACATACTTATAGTGCATTTCAGATGGACCTACCCATATAGTAATTATAAAAAACAATAATACAATTATTACTATAAAAAAAAACTATTTTAAAAAACAATTTCCATGGGAATTTCCACATTTCTAATTATGTTGTGAGATGTTTCCTTGATGTAAAATGTAGTGATACAACTCCATTTAACAATGAGAAAAATAATGTGAAAATTCCCATGGAAATTGATTTTTTTTAAATAGTTTTTTTATAGTAATAATTTTATTATTGTTTTTTTTATCATTATGTGTTCATTATAATTACTATATGGGTAGGTCCATCTGAAATGCACAATAAGTATGTAATTAGCTCCACCTGTGGATCTTTGAAAATGTTTCAGCTAGTAATGAGTGCACTTTGCAGCAGCTAGGTTGTCTGGAAAATGTGAACTGTTGGGAGCTCTCGAGGACCGTAGTTGGCTACCACTGCCCTAGAGTATTTTATACTTTGCTTTTAATCATCCGAAAGCTGTTTCCAACTGGTATGTAACCAGAATATATATACTTCATGTAACACATGGGTGCATTGGACTAAGGATCCCTACAAATAGTCTTTTTCACCCCCCTTTTGCTCTCTTCGTATTAATATTACTCCTCATTTCTTTCTCCTGTTCCATCCTTCCGCTACATGCATATACTGTTTACCGCCTTATTATTGGTCATACTATATATCTTACATACGGCATGTGCTCTCCTCAGTAACCAAACTGCAAGTGCAGCACTTGCAGTTTGGTTACTGAGGAGAGCACATGCACAGAAAATGCATACACACACACACACACACACACATTCCAATGAGATTAAATTTTTTTCCATCAATTTTAATCATACAGATGGGTCAGGTCCCATCTTTGCAGGGGATGGCGCTGGCGTCGCCAGCCGCCATCCCCCGCCAGCGCCATGGCGATGGTGAGAAGGGGACGCGCGCGCACGAGCGGCACGCGTCCCCTTCCGACGGCGCTTCGATCTGTTCCCCCGGGTCCCCACCTGCTTGCCGGCGGTAACCAGGGGTCCCCGCCGCCTGCCCGCACCCCCCCCTAACCCCCCCTAACCCTGTCCGTCTCCCTGAGGCGGAGACGGACAGGGTTTCCGTCGCGCTAGCGACGGAGACTGAGACGCGCGTGCGCGTGAGACGCACGCGCGTCTCAGTCTCCTCGCTGGCGAGACTGCTGGCGGGTCGCCAGCGCGTACGTTCTGGCGACCCGCCAGCAAGGATGTATACAGTAACATACTGTATGTACACATAAACTAGTGTAATATATAACCAGTATTTTAGAAGCTAAAGGAAACGTAATTATTCAATTGGTTGTTCCAAAAGTAATGAAAGGCATGTGGATGTGTACAGCATCTGCCGACATGGTGGTGTGCAACCGTGCATGGGATCTGCAAACAAAAAGGATCACCTTTTCCCCTTTGGAAATGACCCACACTGAACTGATATGACTAAAATCTGGTGTCTTGTCTTTGTATCTGTGTCTGCCACAGTGAGTTTCAGCTACACCTGCCCAGTTCCATTACAGTATCTACTGACAAATCTAGGGATGCAAACATGTTCCAATAAATACTAAAGTAAGGCTATTTGTAATATATTCCGGACTCCCTCTCAGTATAAGTAAGGCTTTTTACATTTAGGGATTGTTATTCTTTAACTAGACAAATCAATACTTAAGTAACAATATCACAAAGAACTGTTTCTACTGTTTCTACAGACATAACAGGGGGTTATACATAAATTAATGTCGCGTATGTCTCCTGTGTGTAAACATTATTTTTGTCCTAGTATATATCTTTGTCTTGCACTGTGAGCATTCTCAGGCTCTTGGGATTCAAACAGTTAATTCCCTATCCTTAAACAGTAGCTTAGAGGGGAATTGAATTTGTTATCAGACAGGTGCAGCTCATCCAAGGGCAAGACCCTATTCTCCACCTGAGATAAGAGGTTCCCAGGAAGCTGTGTCTAATCCCTCTGTATGTGACTGACATGGTTCTTATCTGCTCCCTATGTACAGACATTCACAGCACTAACTATATATGCACAGCCAATGCTGTAAAGCAGAGTACATCATAGACAGAGTACAATGTAAGATACTGTAGCAAATTCTGCTGGAAATAGTAGTGTAGGATGGGAAACCAATGTTATGTTTTTATTGCACGCCATCAGACAATGGTGGGCTTAATATGGTCATAACTTCTGTTTTTATATCTGTGCAATGCGGTATATTATCAATATGTCCATGTTACTTTTTTGTTTGTTAAATTAAGGTTTACACCTATTGGAGAATGATGTTTCAGGAGCCATTTTGAAAACACAGCCTAAAAATTTACCAGCAATCAGTGATTCATAGTAACTGCCGATGAAGAGCCTTTGGATTTTTTATGGATCCAAATGTTTTGATAAGCTTAGGTGTACAATAGGATATGGGTGTAATGTGTGGCCCTTCTCCAGTGCACAGGGCTACACTTCATAGAGGATGAGCAAATAAACTGACCCAGACTTTGCAGAGTTCATACAGATGAACAACAAAAGTTATATCTTGGACCACCTCGGTGGAACAATATATACAGGCGCTTCAAGGTGAGTCGTTTGGCAAGCTGCTCACATTGTGGGGAGGTCAACCCCCAGAAAATGGAAATGGAGGAAGATAAAACAGGTGGTGGAGCGTTAACACAGAAAAAGAGTTATATACGTATGACCAATTGGGTATTACAAATATTTTATTTATTATTAAAAATACATTTTCTTAAAAGCAATTGCGTAATGAAAATGCAATAAAAGTATACAGCCTGAGGTGGGATACACAGATTATTTGAACATAAATATAAGCAGTATGGGGTATCTCACTTGTTCCTAGAAATACTCTCCCGGATTGGAATGTCAAAAAATCCCACATGTATTTCGAGAGAAACTGGGATGGCGGGTGTCCATATACCTGCTGGAGTTGTTAGAACCTGATCCAGATTATGTAGGGATCCTAGGTTTCAGTCCTTGATAAGGTAGCTCCAGGTGAAAATAGCAGGTGGTGGTGTCCCTTACAGTGTCCAGTAAACGTCCAACAGTTGGAAGTGTGGGGAAGTGGAGAGTTGGTCCAAGTGAGAATTCCTTTTTGTAATCCCAAAGTAATCAGGCTGTACACGCTTGGCCTGATGCGTTTCGTCGTCCACAGACAACTTTTTCAAAGGTATACTGATGTGTCTCTGGTCAGGGTTTATATACCTCTCTCCAGCTCTCCGGTCTCCCCTTCTCCTGTCACTGGAGACCCTGGGCTGTGGTCACCGGGCTGAACTTGGTGTAAAAAAAAAGATGAATAAACTATTGTTTTAAACTGTGGAACTATGAGTCCCAGCAAGCCTCCCCTGCAAGCTGGGACTTGGAGAACCACAAGTCCCAGCCTGCGGGGCATTAAAGGGCCCGCTGGGTCTTGTAGTTCCACGGTAAAAAAAATAGTTAAATAAATACACACTGACACCTGAAAAATAAAAGTTTAATGCATCCATTACACACACACTGATACTTACCTATCTTGATCCCGTAGGTAGCCCTCTGTCCTGGTGTCCGGTGTCCTGTGTCGTCCTTCAGGTCCATGTCGGCGCTCCGTGACGTCCTCCAGGTCCATGGCGGTGTCCAGGTCTGAAGAAATATATGTTGGAGATGTGGAAGAAAATCCTTCTCACCTGGTCCTGTGGTGAAGATGTATTCTCTTGGTCCGACGTAGTCCAGGTAATCTTCAAGCTGTCGCCAGTCCCCGCACTGTCTGCATCGCACTGAGGAGAGATGCAGAGATATTTCATACTTGGCGCCTCTCCTCAGAATGATTCCATTGGCCGCCTAGCGGCCAATCAGGAGCCGACTTTCTTGGCTATATGGCCGAGTATGAAATATCTCTGCATCTCTCCTCAGTGCGATGCAGACAGTGCGGGGACTGGCGACAGCTTGAAGATTACCTGGACTACGTCGGACCAAGAGAATACATCTTCACCACAGGACCAGGTGAGTAGGATTTCCTTCCACAGCTCCAACATGGATTTCTTCGGACCCGGACACCGCCATGGACCTGGAGGACGTCACGGAGCGCCAACATGGACCTGAAGGACGACACAGGACACCGGACACCAGGACAGAGGGCTACCTACGGGATCAAGATAGGTAAGTATCAGTGTGTGTGTAATGGATGCATTAAACTTTTATTTTTCAGGTGTCAGTGTGTATTTATTTAACTATTTTTTTTACTGTGGAACTACAAGACCCAGCGGGTCCTTTAATGCCCCACAGGCTGGGACTTGTGGTTCTCCAAGTCCCAGCTTGCAGGGGAGGCTTGCTGAGACTCATAGTTCCACAGTTTAAAACAATAGTTTATTCATCTTTTTTTTTATACCAAGATCAGCCCGGTGACCACACCCCAGGGTCACTGTGGACAGCACCAGGCTTCAGCCTGGTCAGGTAAGTCCTGAAGGGGGGGGGGACCCCTTTATTGGGGGGGTCCCCACTCCCCCAGGGCCCCTGGCCAGGCTGACCGGTCAGGGGGTTAATGTTTTGGCCGCGGTAACTTATATAATAAGTGTCCCCCGGCTGTGACATTACCCTGCTGGCTGGTTTGGCCTGGGGCTGGTTCTTAAAATACGGGGGACCCCTAGTCATTTTGTCCCCCGTATTTTGGGAACCAGCCCCGGACCTGAAGCCTGGGTCTGGTTGTTAAAAATCAGGGAACCCCTATTTGTCTGGTTTCCTGATTTTTAATTACTGGCCCCGGCTCTTTCAGCCTGGTGCTGGTTACAGCTGGGGGGGGACCCCGCGCCGTTTTTTAAAATTTATTTAATTTTCTATTTTTTTTACACCTTGCAGCCTGCACGGATCTGACTGATCCATGCAGACTGCCTCTACTAATTCGTATTAGCGGCCGTATATACGGCCAGCTAATACGAATGGTTACACCATCGGAGGGTTACAAAGCAGTCGTATCTGACTGCTTTGTACAGTCCCCTCCGGAACACGACTTTGCATGCGACTGAAACAGTCTTATGCAGTCGTAGGGAAAATACTAATATGAAAAACTAGGTTTTTCATATTAGTAAATTTCCCCCATTATTTCAAATAGCCGGGACCTGCAGTGCTCTGGATACAGCCAGGCTCTGCCACTGTCAGTGGCTGTCAGTTCTGCCTGGCGGCGGCTGTCCCCCATTTACCGTGAGCACGTATTCCCCCTTGGCAATGAGCATGTAATCCCACATGGCAACGAGCATGGAACCTCTGGCAATGAGCATGGAACCCTTGGCAATGAGCATGTAGATAAGCAGCACTTATGTAGCATAATTTTTAATAGGCATTATGGTGTTCGACATAATACATAATGGACATAATGGCGTGTAACCTAACGTGTAATGGACATTATGGTGTAAATGTTTAATGCACGCCTTTGGTGGACAATGTCCCTGTTTATGAAGCGTATTGTGAATTTTGGCTTAATCTGTGTGGGATTATGTGAATTCTGGCTCAATTCGTGTGGCATTATGTGAATTTTGGCTCAATCCATGTGGCATTATGTGGATTTTGGCTCAATCCATGTGGCATTATGTGAATTTTGTCTCAATCCGTGTCGCATTATGTGAAATTTGTCTCAATCCGTATGGCATTATGTGAATTTTGGCTCAATCTGTGTGGCATTATGTGCATTTTGGCTCAATCTGTGTGGCATTATGTGAATTTTGGCTCAATCCATGTGGCATTATGTGAATTTTGGCTCAATCCATGTGGCATTTTATGAATTTTCTCTCAATCCGTATGGCATTATGTGAATTTTGGCTTAATCCGTGTGCCATTATATGAATTTTGACACAATCCGTGTGGCATTATGTAAATTTTGGCTCAATCCGTGTGGCATTATGTGAATTTTGGCTTAATCCGTGTGGCATTATGTGAATTTTGGCTTAATCCGTGTGGCATTATGTGAATTTTGGCTCATTCCATTTGGCATCATGTGTAAGGGGCAAGTATAATGGGGCCTTCAGCGTGCGCACAACTACATCCTTCACTTTTGTCGCCATGGTGGACCTGCATACTTTAAATGCCAGGGCCTATTTTTAATCCCATTCCCACCCTCTCTCTGCCGCTCTCTTAACATGTACACTGGCACCACTAACACCACCCCTCCCCCACCTAAACCCTCTTTTATCATGGTGCCCCCCTGTCATTTTATCCCGGATCTGTCCCTGAGGATGGGTGAGATGAGCACAAGTGAAGGATGAGGGCAAATTTCCAGCGAAGAGGGAAACGTTGGGGTATGCTAAGTGCAGTCAGGCATTGGGAGCGAGATGGTCAGAGGGAAGGGGATGACAAAAGAAACATTGACCTGTTGCTGTCTACATAATTAGTTGCTGACCAATTGTAGGCTCAAATAGTGTCCATAAAAAAAAAATATTATTTCAGCTAATGTGAAAACTTGAATGATTTAGAAGCACCAAAATTAAGTTTAACCAAACAGACAAATACCATATGAAAAGTCATATTATGTATTGTATATTGAACAGCAAATCTTAAAAAAGTTTCAAATCAATAATGAATATACTGATGTTCTAATCCTCTATGGTGACTTTGTTATCAATAGCTACATTTTGAACCTTTCAACTATCTCTAGTATTGGTTTTCGCTCACATCATTCTCATCTAGTAATAAAACAGAGAGCTCTTTAAATGGATAATACAGTGGTCAAATATTACTACCTGATGTATTCACAGTACATCGTGGTTTACAACGCGCCATTGAGGGCTCTGACTCGCGAGTTGCAGATCACGTTATGTCCTGCGTTATGTACCACGCCATGCAATACATAGTTTAACCACTGGGTGACTAATGCTCCACGTTAAGACTTTACGCTACGGATTTTTGCTAACCACTTTTCACTACGGATTTTGTCCTTACTTTACGGACAGATTGTTTTGTATTTATTCGCAGAAGCAGCTACGTACGGTCATTTATGTAATTGGTACAGAAGCCATGCTAACCTTTGCTATTGCTGGATGACTACTTAAAACATTATTTGAGGACCTACAGTATCATACTTTACACTACGGATTTTGTCCTTACTTTACGGACAGAGTTCTTTTCTTTTATTCGCAGCCGCAGTGACGTACTGGATGGTCATGAACTGTATTTGATTGGTGCAGAAGCCATGCTAACCATCTGCCAGCAGTAAAATCACAGGCAATAGTGGCCTAGCGGGTAGAGGCACGGCTTCACTATCTCAGTATCAGTAGTTCGATCCTCAGTTGATTACATTATATTTTTATTTTTTAAACGTTTTTTTTCGCAAAATAGATTTAGCTTTTCAGGTAAAACTCCTTGCCTTGAGGACCGTGTTTCGGGATTAAATTCGCTAACCATTGCTAACCAGCCACTTTTCACTACGGATTTTGTCCTTACTTTACGGACAGATTGTTTTGTATTTATTCGCAGAAGCAGCTACGTACGGTCATTTATGTAATTGGTACAGAAGCCATGCTAACCTTTGCTATTGCTGGATGACTACTTAAAACATTATTTGAGGACCTACAGTATCATACTTTACACTACGGATTTTGTCCTTACTTTACGGACAGATTGTTAGTACAGTATTTATTCGCAGAAGCAGCTACGTACGGTCATTTATGTAATTGGTACAGAAGCCATGCTAACCTTTGCTATTGCTGGATGACTACTTAAAACATTATTTGAGGACCTACAGTATCATACTTTACACTACGGATTTTGTCCTTACTTTACGGACAGAGTTCTTTTCTTTTATTCGCAGCCGCAGTGACGTACTGGATGGTCATGAACTGTATTTGATTGGTGCAGAAGCCATGCTAACCATCTGCCAGCAGTAAAATCACAGGCAATAGTGGCCTAGCGGGTAGAGGCACGGCTTCACTATCTCAGTATCAGTAGTTCGATCCTCAGTTGATTACATTATATTTTTATTTTTTAAACGTTTTTTTTCGCAAAATAGATTTAGCTTTTCAGGTAAAACTCCTTGCCTTGAGGACCGTGTTTCGGGATAAAATTCGCTAACCATTGCTAACCAGCCACTTTTCACTACGGATTTTGTCCTTACTTTACGGACAGATTGTTTTGTATTTATTCGCAGAAGCAGCTACGTACGGTCATTTATGTAATTGGTACAGAAGACATGCTAACCTTTGCTATTGCTGGATGACTACTTAAAACTTTATTTGAGGACCTACAGTATCATACTTTACACTACGGATTTTGTCCTTACTTTACGGACAGAGTTCTTTTCTTTTATTCGCAGCCGCAGTGACGTACTGGATGGTAATGAACTGTATTTGATTGGTGCAGAAGCCATGCTAACCATCTGCCAGCAGTAAAATCACAGGCAATAGTGGCCTAGCGGGTAGAGGCACGGCTTCACTATCTCAGTATCAGTAGTTCGATCCTCAGTTGGTTACATTATATTTTTATTTTTTAAACGTTCTTTTTTTTTTTTTTAAACTAATACAGTTACAGTAGTTGGTGCTTATCAAAATCTTTCGGACTTTTCCACAAACAAAAACGATAGTTAATACCCATACTGTACATACTGTACTGCGCTACAGAGAACGTTTTTTTTCAGCAACAATACAGTAGATTTCTCCAAACTCAGACACAGACCGACACCTCAGACAATAAGATGTTGATTGCAGTCATATGTTAATTTCAGTCTGCCTTTTTGTTTCGCTGGTAATTGTACATACAGTAATTCAAATGCACCTATCAGCTTCATGAAGGATTTCCTTTGTCTCTGCCAGCATAAATTCAGCTACATTAAAATTGTCAAACAATCCAGTTTTTTTTTCTGCATCTAAACCGTGTAGAATTGCTACGGATCGTCTCTTCATCTCTTGCCTGTATACAAGCACGAGATTCTACCTGTACACCTGGACTATTCATTCTGCTGAATCCAAAGTCAAGTTGTTGCTGCTTTCGTGTTTCTACCGTTTTACCATCATACTGCCTTCCTTCCGCAAGAACACTACTGTATCTTCTCGCTGGAGCAGTACAGTAAGTACACTATACAGTAGTACAGTCTTTTGTACATTTCACTGATTGCTGCATTACAGTATACAGTAAGCAGCACTACAAAACGGTCCCTGCGCGGAAGCGCTCGGTTCCCACCCTTCCCTGAATGAAGCTGTTTCCCTTCTTTTCCTACTGTTCAAATGCACCCGGTGCAGAATACTGTATACCATCGCTTGCTGTGTATACTGTATTCAGATACTGCAGGCTGCCGCTATGAGTATTGGGGCAGATGTACAGTATTAAGCGTTAACAAGAGATTCAATCCAAGGGTGATAAGGAGAGATAAACGTCCAGCCAATCATCTCCTTTCTGACTTTTTTCAAACACAGCCTGTAACATGGCAGTTAGGAGGTGATTGGCTGGATGTTTATCTCTCCTTATCACCCTTGGATTTACAGTACCTCTTGTTAAAGCTTAATACACCTGCCCCACTGTCCATAAATACTAGAGTCTGTTTCGCAGACTTACTGTATACAGTATCTACAGTGGTAGTGATATCGTGATTTTTGATGCCTTACACGTTCAGTGCAGTGCAGTAGAGATAGCGCCATTGAGAATATTGTACAATGTGTTAAAATTGCCTGGTGTGTATGGGCCGCAGATCCCCGACTAGCGATGACAGTACTCTATTAGGGTGGGCTACTTTAGGCTGCTAAATACTAGTTCTCTCCGTAATACAATTGGTGTAATACTGTAAATAACGTATTTTTTCGCTATTTTGCACTCATACTGTACTGTATTTGTGTAAAAAAATACCCTAGCTGTGTACAAAATCCCCTAGCTGTGGGTGTTCGTATTGTAAGTACGAGGGGCGGCAGTACGCATCCTCTGACCTTTTCATACCCACACTATCCACGTCGGCGTGAAGTTGATCTTACTGTACAGTACAGTATACACTGTAGCGTGGCGCGCGCAGCGAGCCCCACGAGGGCACGCGCATTACTTCACAAGTATTACGCGTCCCCTCACGGGTCTTGCTGCGCTCGTCACGCTTCAGGTTCAGTGGCTCGCTGCGCTCTATATACTGTACTGTAAAATCAACTCCAAACTCCACGCCGACGTGTGTAGTGGGGGTATAAAAAGGTCAGAGGACGCGTACCGCCGCCCCTCGCGGGCTGGCTGCGCTCGCCACGCTTCGGGTTGGTGTTGATAATGGGGTCTCGTTAACAATGGTGGTGCATTTAAAATAGTCATTACCCATCAGGGTACTCATCTGGTTGCCTGTACAATTACAAATCGGTCCTATCGCTTCATATCACATGCGATGCGATTTTTGGTTGTACAATGCCCTGCGATGGAAATGGTGGGCGCCTTGATAATACACAAGTACCCCATTTTTTTTTAATCATGCTACTTTTTGCCAATTTTCAGATCTACAGTTAATCTCCAAGTGTGTATAGTGTAGGCCACCAATGGGAGACACAACACTAGCAAAGTCTCCCGTCTGCTGATTTGACCAGCATGCCAGCGATGATGGATAATTTTTCATCCATCATCGCTGTGTGTGTGTGTACACCGCGCGTGCTTTCAACTTGCGGACCGCCTCTGCGCCTCCCCTTCTCCTGTCCCTGCTCCTTCCCCCTGCTCTGTGTTGTTATGAGCCACACATTACCGGCCGCTAGGGTTGCCACCTCATCCCTTTAATCCTGGAGACTGTACTGTATTTGGTACTTGTCTATTATCATCGCATCGCATACCACTAATTAAGGGAAGGCAACCCTACTGGCAGCACGTCCGGCCCCAACTTCACTCCTGCCTGCCCGGCTGACAGCCAGTCGACTTGTTGCCGAAGTACCAAAATTTCCATTACTGGTCAGTACTGTATTTACGGTACATTACTGTACAGTATCTTGTCTCCACAGTTCCTGAGATTAAACATGCCGCCAAAAATCACCAAAGAAATGAGCCAGATCATCGTCAAGATGAAGCAAGATAACAAGACAACACGAGAGATCCAGGCTTGGCTGAAAGAAAGTGGTACTGAAGTTCATTTACAGACTGTGCGCAATCATGCTTCTATGAGGATGCGCCCCAGATACAGAACTTCTTCTCACTGCACATTGTAAGTACAGTACTCTATACAGTATTAGCAGATTCTATAATTACTGTACTGTACATTACTACTGTATACTGTACTGTACCAGGCGGCTTCAAGCTGTGGCCCTCCAGCCGTTGTGAAACTACTGTACAATTGCCATCATGCTGTGCCATCGATTTGCTATTAGAGAAAGATACAGATGTGTAGTTTCACAACAGCTGGAGGTCCACAGTTTGGGCATGCCTGCTGTACTGTACAGTATGCTGTACAATCATTTTTGTCTGTGTTATACTATAGGAAAGTCCAAAAGATTGTAGAAGAATTAACTTGTGGTGATGATGAGCGTACTGCTGGAAAAATAAAAAACATTCTTCATTCGGACTATGATATGGACGTTTCAGTTTCCAGTGTGAAACGGATGCGAAGAACAATGGGATGGAGATATTGTCGCACAAGGTAATGTAAAATACAGTACTGTACTGTACAGTACATCAACCTTAATTTTACAATACTGTATACTGCAAGTCATAAGCATTTAATGCCTCAATGGTCCTAATTTTTCTTTACTTACTGTACCTCTAGGCTGCATCCCATGATAAGAGATGTCAATAAAGAAAAGAGAGTGATACAAGCTCAACAGTGGATTGACAGTGCCGAAAAATTTAATGATGTACTTTTCACAGATGAAACTTCTGTTTCTATGGAGAGGTTCTCAAGAATGTCCTTCTGCAAACCTACCTTTATCTCATTGAAACCACGAGCAAAGTTTCCATTAAAAGTCCACGTATGGGGAGGTATATCTCGCAGGGGTGCTGGACCTATGTTAGTTTTTGAAGGTACTGTACTGTACATTTCTACTGTACTGTAGTTTTAAACAACTCAGAACCCTGAAATGTGTACATGTTAATGGCATCTTACTGTACTGTATCTCTGTAGGGATTATGGATAAGATCTTCTTCCAAGAACAAATAGTCGATCGTGTTTTGGTGCCATTTATCAGAAAATACTATCCATCTGGACACAGAGTATTCCAAGATAATGACCCAAAACATTCTGCTTCTGCAAAATACATGGAAGAGAGAGGAATAATTTGGCAACGCACACCACCAGAGTGAGTATTATTCGAACAGCATTTACTGAACTACAGTACACTACTTATTGTACAGTCGTGATTTTATTACTACTGTACTGTACAGTATGTTAATACAGTAGTACTTAACTTTTGTATGTACTGTACTACGTATACTTTAGGTCACCGGACATGAACCCAATTGAAATGGTCTGGGCACAAATGAAGAAGTTCATCAGGAATGAAGTGAAACCGAAAAATAAACAAGAACTTTTGGATGGGATCAGGACTTTTTGGGAAAAAAAACTGACACGTGTCCAGTGTATTAAGTACATAAACCATCTGGACACCGTCTTGCCTGTCGTCATTGAGCGAAATGGGCATGCAACTGCTAAGTAGATTCTCCAGTACTGTATAATACAGTATAAAGTACTGTACCTGTAAAAATGAACCCCTCGCAGCAGTCTCTTACAGTACAGTATACTGTACTGTACAGTACAGTACCTCTCCTTTTACTCGCTGTCCACCTCACAACTTACTGTATTTCCCTCCCTTCAATGTTTACTTGACATGTACTACACATTGCAGTTTGCTTGGGTCAGAGAACAAGGAAGAACCACTGGCCTGAAAAAAGTACAGTAAGTTTATGATCTTACTGTACAACACTCTTACAGATTGTCATGTGTACTGTATCTCTCCCTCGCTATTATTTTTTCTACTCTACCATGAGCAAAATCAAGCGTGTTTGGGCCAGAGAACAAAGGACTGGCAATGAAATGGAAAAAAAGTAAGTTTATGATCTTACTGTACATTATCTCTCTCCCTCTCTCCCATCCCCTTCCCCTGCCAACATGTCCCCCCCCCCCCCCCCCGAAACCCTTGTGACCATTCAGTACTAACGCTATTCTTTTTTCTTCTCCCCTTACTGTATCCACCACATGCCACTCTACCATGAGCAAAATCAAGCGAGTTTGGGACAGTGAACAAAGGACTGGCAATGAAATGGAAAAAAAGTACGTTTATGATCTTACTGTACATTACTGTATCTCTCTCCCTCTCTCCCATCCCCTGCCAACATGTGTCTCCCCCCCCCCCCCCCCGAAACCCTTGTGACCATTCAGTACTAACGCTATTCTTTTTTCTTCTCCCCTTACTGTATCCACCACATGCCACTCTACCATGAGCAAAATCAAGCGAGTTTGGGACAGTGAACAAAGGACTGGCAATGAAATGGAAAAAAAGTACGTTTATGATCTTACTGTACATTACTGTATCTCTCTCCCTCTCTCCCATCCCCTTCCCCTGCCAACATGTGTCTCCCCCCCCCCCCCCCCCGAAACCCTTGTGACCATTCAGTACTAACGCTATTCTTTTTTCTTCTCCCCTTATCCACCACATGCCACTACTGTATACTACAGTATGAGCAAAATCAAGCGTGTTTGGGACAGAGAGCAAAGGACAGGCAATGAAATGGAAAAAAGTAAGTTTATGGGGCGAGATTTATTGTGTTTACCGTTTTTCCGAAAATGCGATTTTTGCTCAAAACGCCCTTTATCGCCGTTTTTTTAAATCGCTTTTTTTTCCAGAACTAGAATATTTAATGAGGTGTGTATTCCGGCATGAAAAGTGGTACCTGGAGGAGTGGGGACCCCCCCAATAAAGGGGTCCCCCCCCCAGCCTTCACCCGTCCAGGGCTGAAGCCTGGGGCTGTCACCGGCGTCCCTGGCCATTGGACGCCGGCCTGATAGGGTTAAATTGTCATTCCTAGCATTGCTTAATACAGGAGAACTGCAAGTGCCAGCAGACCTCCCCAGCAGGCTGGGACTTGGGGAACCACAAGTCCCAGCATGCGTGGCATTAATGGGCCCGCTGGGACTAGTAGCCCACCTGTAAAAAGAATGTTAAAATAAAGCACACGAATGCGAATTCCGGAGTTAAAAATAATCGCACTTTTAGAAAAGTGCGATTTACAGTATGCCGCAAATCGCCACCCATTACAAAAATGGATTTGGGAAAACAATGAAAAAACGGCCGTTTTGGCGATAAAAATCGCCAAAAACCCACCATCGATCTCTAATACTGTAAATGTCACCAATGATCTTACTGTACATTACTGTATCTCTCTCCCTCTATCCCCTCCTCTTCCCCTGCCAACATGTGTCTACCCTCCCCCCCCCCCCCCCCCTGAAATCCTTGTGACCATTCAGTACTAACGCTATTCTTTTTTTCTTCTCTCCCCATACCACTCTACCATGAGCAAAATCAAGCGTGTTTGGGACAAAAGAGAGACCCACTGCCTTGGAAAAAGCTTTCTTGTCACCTACTGTAAAATACTGTACTGTACTTTACTTAAAATACTGTGTTAGGACTGATTGAATTACTGTACTTTTTTATTATTATACTGTATTCTACGTTAAGTCCCCAGACAAACTGCAAACCATCTGTACAGGGTCTTGCCTGACGTCATTGAATGTAATGTAATGTACAGTACATGCATACTGTAAATACTGTAACACTTCTCCTGCACTGTATTGTACTGTACTGTATGTTTTAAGAAAAATGAAGTGCTGTAATGTACTGTACAATATTTTTGGTCAATGCTGTGTTTTGTCAATAAAGTACCGGTAGTCCTTGCAGGTGCTGAAGTACTGTAGCAGGCAGCGGCGGAGAGTTGAGTGCAGTGGTGGGTGTCAGGGTAGCGGCACTGCGGAGGTAGTAGGCGGCTTTGCGGCTGTGAGGGGAGTTGTAGCTTGGAGGTCGCGGCTGGAGAGGGTAGCAGGCATTGTGCGCACTCTGCAGAAGTGTGTCAGTGAGTAATGAGTACACCTGTGTGTCTGTGCTGTGACCTGGGAAGTGTGTCAGGGGGTGCGGGTGCATATACTGTACTACAGTATTTGGCTTTTGTGTGTGTGTGTGTGTGTGTAATGCTGGGGGGGCGGGGTTCATTGGGGAGAGAGTGTGAGAGAGAGAGCAGGGGATATAGAGAGACAGTGGGAGAGAGAGCAGGGGATAGATGCACAAATATTAAGTACTGTAGCACTGAAATGTACAGTATTAAGGTGGACCGCAGCAGGAATCTCCGATCCCTGCTGCGATCCCCCCCTGCAGCACCGCCGGCCGCATCCCCCATAGGTTTCTATGGGGGATGCGAAGCTGCCCGATGTATCAGCCCCCCTTTCGGAGCCCTGTCCCTGCGCACAGCAGGTGATACAGTACATCCCGGTGATACTGTATGATCGCATTTTACAATGCGATCCTGGAGGTACTGTAATATTCCGCCCAGATCGCATTGTAAATGCGATCAATGATAAATGGGGGCCATAGAGAGACAGTGGGAGAGAGAGCAGGGGATAGGGAGACAGTGGGAGAGAGAACAGGGGATACTGTAGGTGTACAGTGTGAGAGAGAGCAGGGGATAGATGCACAGTGTGAGAGAGAGCATGGTATACTGTAGATGCACAGTGTGAGAGAGAGCAGGCGAGTGGGAGTACTGTACCTGTGTCTGTTGTGGTCCGCAGTTACTGTAGCTGCTAGGTATAGAGCCAGCCTTCTTCTTTGTGCTGCCAATGGAACCCGGGAGGAAGAAGATGACCACGGGAGAGGTGAAGGGGGAGGGTGCTTCCAGTGGAGCGTGAGCTTCAGCAGCCGGGGGGAGAGAGCAGCGTTGCCGCTGCTGCAGGTCGGCAGAGCCCATGCTCTGGGATGTGTGGCTGCGTGGAAGACCAGCGTGGATTAGTGCAGAGGCTGTCCGGCAGTGTGAAGGAGACCAGGGGAGATTATTGTGTTGGCTGTCCGGCTCCTGCTCACCTTGTAATTCACCGCAGTACTGTAATTCCATTAAGGGGGGGTGGGGGGGTGGGTAGAATGGGACTTGTTTTATAACTTCCCTGTCTCCAAATCTCTGCTGCTTTGCATGACCCCCACTGTGCCAGTGCCGGGGAGATGGCAAGTGACATGCTGCGCGCTGTGGTCGGCCTTCTGGCGGGCCAGGGATTGCCCTGGTGGCTCCGTTTCCATGGGCGGGGTGATCAACCCCCCCAAAAAAAGTAGTCTACTACTAAGATGGATAGTAACACAAATAAATAGCACTGCACATTTAAAACAAAATTCATTATTTATATATTTTTTACAATATAATCAAAGAGTTGATTTTCTGCCCCAATGAGTCTCCCGATTTCACTTCGTATGGCATCTGTGAAAATAAAAAAAAATGAACAGTTTTAGAACAATAATACAAGTTGAGTACTTTACAGTAAACATTATTACAGTGTTTATAAGCTCCTGCATTCAGCAAGGCACAAAAAGGCCAAGAGGAATCATGACTGGCAGATGGCCTGACGTCATGATGTTGCCAAGCAGAGGCTAAAGGCCCCCATGCACTATGAGATTTACTGTATCTTACTGTACCTGTAAAATTGCATCTGATTTCCCTTGAATTTCCCCGGCTGCTTCCCAGGAGGCCTACATACTGTACAGTACTGTACAATTTGACACTAGATGTGCCATTCTTTACATCCAATTTGCGTCAGATAAATCACATGTGATTTATCTGATGTAAATTTGGATGTGCCACTGAGACAATGCAGGTTAGCACCTAGCACACTGGCTAAAGCGTCTATGGGACATTGCAGGCTGGCACCAAGCACACTGGCTAAAGGCCCCCATACTGTACATTAGACCGACTTGTCCTAAGGACAATTCGGACCCAATTCTCCTGCGAGCTTCCCGGCAGCTCCCCGGGAGGCTCACAAACAATTTGGCCCTTGATGTGCAATTACAAAACCGGGGAGCTGCAGGGCGGTGAGGAGCAGTGGGGCGGGCAGCAGCGGTGCCGGTGAGGAGCAGGCATGGGGCAGCAGCGGTTCCTGTGAGGAGCAGTGGGGGCGGGCTGCGGCGGATCTCAAATGATCATCAGTGTGCACCGCCGCAGCGGCGGCTATTACAACTTTAAAATAATGTGTCGAATGACTGTCCAGCTTTTGATTGGCTGAGATAGAGCACTCTTAGCCAATCAGCGGCCTCCCTCTGGCGGCAGCTTATTGGCTGAGAGTGCTCTATCTCAGCCAATCAGAAGACGGACAGTCAATGGACACATTATTTTAAAGTTGTAATTGCCGCTGCTGCCTGCCCCCTGCACACAGCACACTGATGATCACCGCCGTGGCCGCACTGCTTCCCCACCGGCACACACACACCCCCCCGCCCCTTAAAGCGTCCCTGGGACAATGCAGACTGGCACCTAGCACACTGGGTACAGAGGGGCAGATGTATTAAAGATCGATATGAGGGAGAAGGGGTATCAGCGCACGTTATGTGCACTGATACCACATCTCCCCAATGTATTAAGGAGCCAGCATGCAGTAAATGACAGGGGCACTATGCGCCTCTGTCCATATCGGCGCTGCTATCTAAATGATAGCAGGCCAAATGTATGAACGGTCAGCACTGCTGACCATTCAGCCCGCTGCTGGTTTTGCGCCAGCAGCAGGCTGGCGTAGCCCTATCTCAACAGCAGGGACAGCGCTGTCCCTACTGTTGGCTCTGTGCTACAGTACTGTATGCTGGGGATCTTGCAATTAAAAAAAAAGGTTTAAAAATACCTGTACTGTACTGTAAGTTACAGTATTAAGAAGTATAAAACTGTACTGTACCTTGTTGGTCTTCATCCTCAGATGGTGCAGGAGTTGCTGTAAAAAAAAAAAAAGCACTGTCAGTTTACTACTAGTTTAAAACTAAACTTCTAATCTTCCATCCCCCGAACATACTACAGTACCCTTTTTCCCACTATCTCCATCAGCATTGGTGAAACCGAGATCACCTCCACCGACCAAACGCGCGGCCTTGGTGTCATCATTGACTCCTCCCTCTCTTTCACCCCCCACATTCGTGCTCTCTCCAAGTCTTGCCGTTTTAACCTACGCAACATCTCACGCATCAGACCATTCCTCTCCACTGACACGACCAAAATTCTCATTCACTCTCTTGTCATCTCCCGCCTTGACTACTGCAACATCCTTCTCTCTGGGTTACCTCGAACACGCCTTGCACCACTCCAATCCATTATTAACGCTGCTGCTAGGCTCATCTTCCTCTCCCGCCACTCTACCTTTGCCTCCTGGAACAACCTCCCGCCACCTACTGTATCAGGCTTTCTGATTCCCTTACCTCCTTCAAGCGCTCCCTCAAAACCCACTTTTTTCGACTAGCCTATCCCTCCTCCTAACCTCTTTTGATCCTCCTATCATGCCTCCGTTCCCATCTGTTCCTACAGTACTTACAGTACAGTATCCTATTGTTTTTCGTTCGTCCTCCTTTTACTGTAGTCTGTTAACTCTTATGAGTAGGGCCCTCCTTCCTCACGTACTCACCCTACCTCTTTACCTCACCTGTGCTCCTCTCCTGTTGTTCCCTTCATCTACTGTACTGTACTGTACTTCATTTCAACACCTACAGTACTTCTGAACTGATGCTGATTTTAGTTCTACCAGCTACAGTATACTGTACCCCTATTTACAGTATGCTGTAATTTTCAACACACCCTGTACAGTACGTTACCTTGTAATTTGTTTTTTTGTTTGCTACAGTACTGTATGTACGGCGCTGTGGACACTTTGTGGCGCCCAGGGGCGCTGGAACGTTTTTAGGTTGGGGGGGGGGGCAAGATATAATCTCATTTTGGCGCACCCTAAATTGCTATATGTTACCCCCGGGCACTATACACACTGGCAGCGGCATATACACGTGGGCATTATACACCGGGCAGCGGCATACAGTATACAGTACATGTGGCCAGAGACACCAGGACTGACATTAATCCAGGGGTTGTCATTTACTCGTAAAAAGTGGAAAAAGTGGCACTGTCACCTCCAAACAGATTTATGTGATTACAGTATGTCTGATTATGATAATCAGACATACAGTAATTACATAAACCTGTTTGGTTGTGAATCCAGGGGTAAATGACAACCCCTGGATCCAGGAGTCACTGGGGAAGGGAGGGTGAGAGGAGCAGCATTTACCTTTAAGTTTTAGTTGTGGCAGCACAGCGTGATGGCTGCTGCTGCGGCTGTTGTAGGATGCTCCCGCGGCTCCCGCCCATGCACTGATCCACGCGACCAGTCTCCCTCCCTACGGCCCGCATCACGCCCGCCAATCACTGTGGACGCATCACATCCACAGCCACTGTGATTGGCGGGCGCTGGTTCTCAACATCTCCCCGCAGAAGTCATCCATGTGGGCGGACGGCTGCGAATAGGAATCGGATTCTTGCTGAGGCGCTAAAGCAGCTGTGCGGGCGGGCGGCTGCGATTAATCAGTAATATAGGCGGACGGGCGGGAGGCTGGATCAAGCTTAATCAGCCCACCGCCCGCCCGCCTACTGTATATTACTGATTAATCAGCCGCCCGCACAGCTGCTTTAGCGCCTCAGTAATTTTGGGGGGGGGCAAGCTGCCCCCTCGCCCCCCCCCTTCCGGCGCCACTGGTGGCGCCTAATAAATAAACGTACTGCTACTATTACTACTTACATGGTTGGGGAGGAGTTTGTTCATACTGCCAAGGTAGCCAAGGGGAATGCACTGTGGAAAAAGAAATGTTTGATCATTTTCTGTAACAATAGTAATACAGTACAGCATATTGTACAGTACATACGGTACATTACTGTACACTACAGTACAAATACTTTACTGTACAGTACTGAACAATAGTGTCTCATACTGCAGCACATACAGTACAGTACTGTACACTAGTGTACTGTACAGTACTGTATGAACACCAATAAAGTCATAAGAATTGTCATAGTGGAGCACAACTTTCTGTGTACAGTAATGTACAGATGGAGCAGCTCCCATTTCAGCTGCTCCTGGAGACAGAATCTCAGGACAGCTATCCATACTGTAGGCCAGTATTCAATGCAGCAGAAGCAGTTGCAGCAGTGAGTGTTGATGAATGAAGGCATTACACAAGTCAGGGGGCATTGTGCATTAGGTGATGGGGGGGGGGGGGTTGAATGCATACTGTAATTACTGTAGGCACTAAAGGGGGGCATTCTTCATACAGTATGGGTCATTCTGTACAGTATACAGAATGGCAATATTGAGGGAATTTTGTAGTGCACAGGTACAGTACAGTACTGTACAGTATACAGTATGGCTTTACAGGTGGACTCCACAACTCCCTCAATGCTCCACACCATTACTCCCACCTTCCCTCCCTGCTCCACACTACTACTCCCACCCTCCCTCCTGCTCTGCATTATTACTCCCTCCCTCCCTCCCTTCTCCACACTATTACTCCCCCCCTGCTCCACACCACTACTATGCTTGATGGGGAAGGGGCCCCAGAGAGATCAATTTATGGGGCCCCAGGATTGCTGTTGCTGGCCATGAGTACAGTACTTACACCCTGGGGGAGTTCTGCTGGATGCAGGAGGAAGCGCTGCTGCCACCTCGCTTTCTTCCTCCGAGCGGCAGGAACAGTAGCTCCAATTTTCCTGTGGCTCCGGGGATGAACAGCTCCAGGTGTCCATACTGCAGGTGTCCATACTGTCCTCCTTTGGCACCTCTGGGTATTGCAGGTCTGTAAAAAAAATTGCACCAAAATTTGAGCTTGCTGATACAGTACAGTATACTAGGTAACAATAAATACAATAGGTAACAATAAAGTCTTGAGCGTAGAGGATACTGTATGCTGTACAGTAGAGAGGGGTGAAGAGAGACAGAGTGCCTAATTCAGAGGTGAGCACAAGCAGACACACTTGTACAGTATTTCTGCGCATGTGTAAGAGGGCATGGAAGGGAGGTGGGGTATATTAGCAGCACTTGCCTCCATAATATACTGTACTGTACTGTACTGGTAGAGATACAGTACCAGTGTTGCAAGTAAGGGGGTACGGCGTGGTACGGAGAAATACTGTATGTTGCAGGTACGCAGTACCACTTACTGTATTCCCTGACCCACTGTCAATTCTATTTTTATTGTAAGTCTAAATATACTGTAATGCATCCGCAGCCCGCCCACCCAGTGTTATGATTGGTGCTGTATGCAGCTACTGGCTACTGCTGATTTAGCCTGTCACACGGTGCCGACAGCATGAAGAGCAGGCTCCACAATTGTAAGTACAGTACAAGCTGCCCGGCTCTCCCCAAGCAAGAGCCAACCCACCCCCAGTCATTCCCTGTTTCTCATTCCCTGTCTCCCAATGCCATGCTACTATTGTCATTAATACCCCTTTTACACCAAGTGAGAAACCCAGGTTGGACACAGGTCAGTGTTGGTGTAAAAGGGGCCACCCTGGTCCAGTAACACTGGTTTCCTACCCAGGTCCTGACCGAAGTTAAACACTGGTTGGACCTGGGTCGTGGGTGGTGTAAATGGTCCCACCCCAGGTTCCACAGGGGAGCTCACATGGTTGATGCTGTACTTTTATACCGCTATGTGTCCTTGAGCACTGAATAAAACTTTTTGAACAAATATTTAACAAAATAAACAAACCGACATTTTTCAATGCTAACTTTTCATGTCTTTTTTATTTTATTTTTTTAATCAATGACGGAAGGTTGACTGGAAGTTTATCAGTCCTAAAATGGACATTTTTTAATGTCATCCAAAGGGAAAAGCAGGGCTGACCCAGGTTCAGTATAAATGGCGCAGA
Organism: Crinia signifera; assembly: GCF_055691185.1. Taxonomy (NCBI): domain Eukaryota; kingdom Metazoa; phylum Chordata; class Amphibia; order Anura; family Myobatrachidae; genus Crinia; species Crinia signifera. The sequence goes on along the minus strand of NC_139218.1, from coordinate 138,134,425 downwards.
CCTGGGTCCGACCTGGGACATAGTGCTGTGTAAATGGGGTATAAAGCTGGGTTCAACCCTGGAAACTCCTGTGTACAAAGATCAGGTCTAACCAAGGATTTTGGTTTAAAGTGGGTATAAGTCACTCCCCTAGCTTTGTGTGACCATGCCCCCTCATGACACATGGCCACGCCCATTTTTGGTGGAAGCTATCAGTACCACCAAGAAAAAAATTCTACTTGCACCACTGTACAATACTGTAACATCTGATGCAGCCCCATAGAGAGAAAAACTAACAAATACTGTAAACAAAAACATGTACTGTACTTACTAGGTGGAGGGCTGATACGGCCTCTCCAGAGCTGTCTGGGAGCTCCCACTTGTTGAGGGGGTTGCTGGGCTGTTGGAAGACATGTCACCGCAATTAGCAAACGGCCAACGGCACGCCAGACACAAGCATTAGGTCGACATGGTCTAGGTCGACAGTCAAAAGGTCGACATTTTTATCCGAATGTCGACATACTGTACTGTAGTTTTAAGTGTCCATGCACTCGGCACACTATTTTATTCTCACACAATGCCCCAGTGCAGTGATGGCTAACCTTAACACTCCAGCTGTTGTTGAACTACAGTACACATCCCAGCATGCCCTGCATCAGTTTTAGCATGGCCAAATAGTAAAACTGTAGCAGGGCATGCTGGGATGTGTAGTTCATTAACAGCTGGAGTGTCAAGGTTAGCCATCATCTACAAGCATTAGGTCGACCACTGAAGGTTGACATGCATGAAGGTCGACATGACTGAAGGTCAACATGGGTTAGGGAGACATGGTCATTAGGAAAACTAAATTATTAGGTCGACATGGGTATGGTCAACATTCAAAAAGTTCACCATCGAGTTTTTCATTATTGTTGACTGAATGTCGACACAGTCAACATGGACACTAGAAAAGTGCATTGCGTCCCCTCAGCCTCGGCCAACGGCACGCCAACAAAAGACACAAGTTGGAAAGGAAGAAAAAATACACAAACTCAATAAACAAATGACAGGACTTACTGTCAGACGGAGCGGCTGAGGCGCTGGGGGCTGTAACGGCCCGCAAGGGCAGGGTGCCCTGGTCTTCAAGCGGAGGCACTATGTGAAGATGAGAAAAATGAGAAAGTGTGCTGTTTAAATAAAGTTACTGTACTCATTACTGGGTTTACAAAAATCAGTTTTAGCATGGCCAAATAGTAAAACTGTAGCAGGGCATGCTGGGATGTGTAGTTCATTAACAGCTGGAGTGTCAAGGTTAGCCATCACTGCCCTAGTGGATATTAGGGCATGAAATACCGCCTGTCGGCTCTTTAAACAGTGAAAAATCCTATGCCGACCTAATGACTTGTTGACCTTGCAGTATGTCGACCTAGTGGTGAGGCCCTAATGACTGTCGACCATCTTTAGGTCGACCAACTGAATGCTGCTGCAGGGGCAGAGGACTGGGGGGAGCACATGGGTGATGCTGCACTTTTATACCGCTACAGTATGTGCGCTTCATCACTGAATACTGTATAACTTTTTGACAAAATATTTTGCTAAATAAACCAACCAACATTTTTCAATGCTAACATTTCATGTCTTTTAATTTTTATTTAAATCATCGAGGGAAGGTTGGCTTCAGTTTCTCACAAATACAGTATCCTATAAACGACAATACATTAGTGGGGGTTGGTGGTGGAGAGCTTTAACACATAGAAATGCTAATGAGTTAGTGTACTTGGAGTGGGGAGGCTAATAGTGTGATTTTTCCTTTCACAGATACAAGATTCAAATGTAAATGTCCTTTTTAGACAATGCAGTCCAGGTTTATAGTGACCCTTAATCAAATTATCGGTCTGCACTTAACACTACAGAAAGGAGGGTGAACTGTCATCTCTAGTACAGTATGCAGCTTTGAAAAGGGGAATCCAGTCATCACATTTGAAGAAAACTTTCAGATTTTCACAAATACAGTATACTGTACAGGCCCTTAATCTGATCTAAGCGGTAACGGCCGCATGCGGCCGTTCCGCCGATGTTTTCGATCTGCGCATGTGCAGGCGAAATCGCCGCACAATTTTTTTTAACGCCGCAAAGGGGGTGGATAGGGGCGTGAGGGACTACTTAGCCTCATTTCCCTATGCATACGCCCCGCGTTTCATGGGCGTTCCCATGCAAACGCGGGGCGTACGCATGGTAATGAGGCTGTGACGCATGTGTTGGGGGCGGGCATCTGACATCGCCGGATGTCAGCTGCCCGGCCCCATACATGCTTTTACACGGACAAGTGTCCGTGAGGTCTATGGGTGCGGGAGCTGGTGACGTCACCGGCGCGCGCACACACTCGCGCAATGCATTCCTGGGACCGCTGGAGACCCTGGAGAAGATGCCGGAGGCCTGCTGTGGACGCCCGGGGACTTGGTAAGTATGAAAAGAGGGTTAGGGGTTGAAAAATAAAAAATAAAAAAAAATTCGAATGATTCCAAAAACCACGGTTTTTGGAATCATTCGGATAAGGGATGTCCGGATACCGGATACTCAACCTGTATACTGTACTGTAGTAGCAAACAAAGATGGGTCATAGGAAAGACAGACATTACTGTAGGTCTACAAGCATTAGGTCGACCACTGAAGGTTGACAAGCATGAAGGTCGACATGACTGAAGGTCAACATGGGTTAGGGAGACATGGTCATTAGGAAAACTAAATTATTAGGTCGACATGGGTATGGTCAACATTCAAAAAGTTCACCATCGAGTTTTTCATTATTGTTGACTGAATGTCGACACAGTCAACATGGACACTAGAAAAGTGCATTGCGTCCCCTCAGCCTCGGCCAACGGCACGCCAACAAAAGACACAAGTTGGAAAGGAAGAAAAAATACACAAACTCAATAAACAAATGACAGGACTTACTGTCAGACGGAGCGGCTGAGGCGCTGGGGGCTGTAACGGCCCGCAAGGGCAGGGTGCCCTGGTCTTCCTCTAGGCTTGGCACTGTGGGGAAATGATAAAATGTGCTGTTAAAATACTGTAAAGTTATTATTCTTACTCTAAATGGGGAGGAGGGGGTGTTAAAAAAAAAAAGCCGTGGACTGTTTTCAATAAAGTGCTGTGCCCACCACACTTGATAAAATAGACTCCACGTCAACGTGGATACTGGGGGTACTGTATGAACAGGTCGGGAGGACACTTACTGGCTGCCAAAGTTTGAGGGGACCTTCTTGGGGGTACCCTTTCCATCCTCCTCTGAAGTCCTGTGTAAAAATAATTACAGTACATTACAGTATACTGTACTGTAGTGTCCTTTGAAACATTAGTTCACACACACTACTGTAATCACTGAGGTTATGGTAGAGTATACAGTATTGCAGTACTGTATACTGTAGATAAATAATGTCTAGGTCAAAACGTCGTGCATCAGACGTACCGCACGCCTCCACTCCCACCCCCTTTGTGCACGAGACGCAGAGCTACAGTACCTGACGGGGACATTACGGTAATTGTGCAGGGCTCCCGTGGGGACACTACGCTGACTGTGCTAGGCTGCCGTTGGCCGATGCTGACAGCGTCGCCCAACGGCACGGCAAAAAACTACACAAGTTCAAACACACAAACACAAAACACAATAAAGAAATGACAGGACTTACTGCTTAGCATCGTGGCGATGCTTGAGGGGGGGCCTGTAGCATGCCCGCAGGGCAGGGTGCCCTGGTCTTCAATCGGAGTCACTGTGGGAAAATGTCAAAAATGAGAACAAGTAACTTACCGTACTCTTATTACTGTAAATGGGGCTGGGGTGGCTTTACAAAAAGGCGTGGACTGGATTTTATAAAGTGCTGCGCCCGCCATACTGTACTTTAGAAAATCCACTCTGCTCCACAGTGGATAGGACACATACCGCTGCGCATTCCCTGCTTACGGCTGCCCTGGATAGTGGTTGTTTCAAAAGGAGGCATTTGCCAGTGCAGTACCGGATGTAAACTAGTACTGCCAGTGGCAATTGCCTCCTTTTGTGCATCAGAGGCATTGGCGCAACGCTCCACCCCCACCCCCCTGACATGGACACAACGCTGACTACGCAGGGCTGCGCTAGGCTGCCATTGGCCCACGCTACCAGCGTGGGCCAATGGCACGCCAAGAGAAGACACAATTACTGTACAGTAGGAGAGAAAGAAAAAAAAAACACAAACTCAATAAAGAAATGACAGGACTTACTCTCAGATGGAGCGGCTGAGGCGGTGGGGGCTGGAAGGGTGCCCTGGTCTGCAATCGGAGTCACTGTGGGAAAATGTCAAAAATGAGAACAAGGATGGATTGTACAGTATGGTCGACCGAAAGATTGTCGACAGTCATAAGGTCGACATACTGCAAGGTCGACAGGTGTCTAGGTCGACATGGGATAAGATCGACAGGTCATCAGGTCGACACAAGCATTAGGTCGACATGGTCTAGGTCGACAGTCAAAAAGTTCACCATTGAGTTTTTCATTATTGTTGACTGAATGTCGACACAGTCAACATGGACACTAGAAAAGTGCATTGCGTCCCCTCAGCCTCGGCCAAAGGCACGCCAAGAAAATACACAAGTTGGAAAGGAAGAAAAAATACACAAACTCAATAAAGAAATGACAGGACTTACTTTCAGACGGAGCGGCTGAGGCTGTAACGGCCCGCAAGGTCAGGGTGTCCTCCTCGCCTTCAAGCGGAGGCACTGTGTGAAGATGAGAAAAATGAGAAAGTGTGCTGTTTAAATAAAGTTACTGTACTCATTACTGGGTTTACAAAAAGGCGTGGACTGGATTTTATAAAGTGCTGCGGCCGCTATACAGTAGTGTACTTTATAAAATCAACTCCGCTCCAAAGTGGATAGGACCGCTGCGCTTGGTATGGTCGACCGAAAGATTGTCGACAGTCATAAGGTCGACATACTGCAAGGTCGACAGGTGTCTAGGTCGACATGGGATAAGATCGACAGGTCATCAGGTCGACACAAGCATTAGGTCGACATGGTCTAGGTCGACAGTCAAAAAGTTCACCATTGAGTTTTTCATTATTGTTGACTGAATGTCGACACAGTCAACATGGACACTAGAAAAGTGCATTGCGTCCCCTCAGCCTCGGCCAAAGGCACGCCAAGAAAATACACAAGTTGGAAAGGAAGAAAAAATACACAAACTCAATAAAGAAATGACAGGACTTACTTTCAGACGGAGCGGCTGAGGCTGTAACGGCCCGCAAGGGCAGGGTGTCCTCCTCGCCTTCAAGCGGAGGCACTGTGTGAAGATGAGAAAAATGAGAAAGTGTGCTGTTTAAATAAAGTTACTGTACTCATTACTGGGTTTACAAAAAGGCGTGGACTGGATTTTATAAAGTGCTGCGGCCGCTATACAGTAGTGTACTTTATAAAATCAACTCCGCTCCAAAGTGGATAGGACCGCTGCGCTTGGTATGGTCGACCGAAAGATTGTCGACAGTCATAAGGTCGACATACTGCAAGGTCGACAGGTGTCTAGGTCGACATGGGATAAGATCGACAGGTCATCAGGTCGACACAAGCATTAGGTCGACATGGTCTAGGTCGACAGTCAAAAAGTTCACCATTGAGTTTTTCATTATTGTTGACTGAATGTCGACACAGTCAACATGGACACTAGAAAAGTGCATTGCGTCCCCTCAGCCTCGGCCAAAGGCACGCCAAGAAAATACACAAGTTGGAAAGGAAGAAAAAATACACAAACTCAATAAAGAAATGACAGGACTTACTTTCAGACGGAGCGGCTGAGGCTGTAACGGCCCGCAAGGGCAGGGTGTCCTCCTCGCCTTCAAGCGGAGGCACTGTGTGAAGATGAGAAAAATGAGAAAGTGTGCTGTTTAAATAAAGTTACTGTACTCATTACTGGGTTTACAAAAAGGCGTGGACTGGATTTTATAAAGTGCTGCGCCCGCCATACTGTACTTTAGAAAATCCACTCTGCTCCAAAGTGGATAGGACACATACAGTACCGCTGCGCATTCCCTGCTTACGGCTGCCCTGGATAGTGGTTGTTTCAAAAGGAGGCATTTGCCAGTGCAGTACCGGATGTACACTAGTACTGCCAGTGGCAATTGCCTCCTTTTGTGCATCAGAGGCCTTGGCGCAACGCTCCACCCCCACCCCCCTGAAGAAAAAATACACAAACTCAATAAAGAAATGACAGGACTTACTCTCAGATGGAGCGGCGCCGCTTGTTGAGGCGGTGGGGGCTGTATCGGCCTGCATTTCCCTCCTCCTCCTCCTCTGAAGTCCTGTGTAAAAATAACATTTACAGTATACTGTAGTGTCCTTTCAAACATTAGTGCATTGGGTCAACACCACTAGGTCGACAGAAAGCAAGGTCGACATGGGTTTTGGTCGACTTTGGTCAAGGTCGACATTTCATTTGGTCAACACACCTACTATTACAGCATTCCCGCCAGACAATGGGCCTTATTCTGATCGGTGCAGATTTCTCCGCATGCGGTCATCCCGCCGATGGTCACTCTGCGCATGTGCAGGCGATTTCGCCGCACGTATTCTTTACACGCCGCACAGGGGGCGTAGAGGGGCGTGTAAAAGGGGGCGCGTGTGTAGGGGGCGGGCATCTGACATCGCCGGATGTCAGCTGCCCGCCCCCATACATGATTTCACACGGACAAGTGTCCGTGTGGTCTTGGGTGGCGGGACCTGGTGGAGCGTGCGGCCCTGCATTGGAATACACTGGAATATACCATGTCGACCTTTTGAATGTTGACATACTGTAATGCTTGTGTCAATCTAATCACATGTCCACCTTGGCCCATGTCGACCTTCCTGACAGTCGACCTAATGACTGTAGACCTAAGTTCATTCTGACCGATGTCCCGATTACCTTTTTTCATAGTAAACCACCCCCACTACCAACGCCGACCCGAAGCGTGGCGAGCGCAGCGAGCCCACGAGGGGCGGCGTTACGTGTCCAACGACCTTTTCATAACCCCACTATCCACGTTGCCGTGGAGTTTAGAACAGAAAGTGTGGCGAGCGCAGCGAGCCACCGAGCCCAGCAAGCACCGCGAGGGGACACGGATATGTACCTGTACAGATAAACGCTTACCCACGCGGGCTTCACAGGTGTCCGCGTCCCCTTGCGTTTGTGTCTATCCAATTATCCATACCCGCTATAATAACAGTAAATACTGTACTACAGTACTAATGTACTTTAATTTTGTTAATGTCATGTACTGTACAGTACCTCTGCTCAGCTTGGCCCTCAATTTGGCCAGTTTATCTGGCTGCCTCCGAAGCAGGTCACTCCACCTCTTCTGCAGCGAGAGGATACTCCTATCCCTGTGCAGGACTTCCAAAATCTCCTCCTTTGCGCTCCTGTATGCGCTGTTCTTCTCTGCATTACTGGCCAAGGATTTGTCCACATGCCGCAGCAAAATCAGGAGCTCCGCATCACAGAAGTTTCTGTTTCTGTGCGCCATGTTGTCTACAGTATACTGTAATGGTGGCCGCCTTCCACGCATGTCACATGTCGACACAGGTCACATGTCAAACAAAAAACGGAAGCCCTCCACTAAAAACGGAAAAATTCGCAGTACAAATTCCACTTAACATGGAAAAATTCGCATAACAAACTTGCGCCGCATAAACCTAAACGCCGTACAGCCTTCACAGATTACGGAAACCCTCCACTAAATATGGAAAAATTCGCAGAAGAAACTTGCGCCGCATAAACTGTACATACTGTACAGTATTAATCGCAGGAATAATACTGTAGCAGCTGCAACGCACAGTTTATTAAATTAAATTAATACAGTATGAGGCCTCCCATATACTGTACTGTACGGTATGAAGACACAATTTTATTAAAGTTAAGAAACTCATTCACTGTATAGTACTGTACAGTACTGGATTGATTACTTTAGCCTACTGACTACCATGTGTCCTGCGTTTTGTGTCATGCGCTGGGGAGTGTTCACTTCCAAAATGGATTCTGCTCAGAGACAGAGACAGCGTTACAGCTACGCAGAGCTGATCATTTTGGTTAGCTGCCGGGACAAGCCTCTGAGCAGTAACCGGGAGAAGCGCAATGCTTATAAGGATGCGCGCAGGATAATAATGCGCAAGTACTGCCGGCTGCGCAGGATTAGGTCACTCCAAAGAAAATGGAGTGACCTAGTCACAAGGCAGCCTGCGAAGCTGGAGGCCCTGCGCCGTTCCGTCGCCAGTAAGTACTGTACACTACTCCTGTTAAGGCCCATACACACTTGAAGATTTTCATTTCAAAAGACTTTGCCAAAATCTTTGATAGATATATCTGTCACCAAAGTAGTGCGTACACACTGATCTATTTTCCCAAAAGAGCAAGAGATGTTCAGGAGGTGAAAGACTTTGCTGAAAATCTTTCATGTAAAAGGCTATTTACTGTACATAATGGGCTGGGTTTGATTTCCAAGGGTGGGAGAAGGGGCCATATTATTCTGTGCATTTCAGTTTTTGGGTCCTGATTCAGAATTGATCGCTGGGCGGAGTATATTCGGAGAAATGCGATTTTGCATGCGATATCAAACGCAATTTAATACCTCTTTATTTCCCGACTATCCACTACGGCGTGGAGTCGAAATTATACAGTGTGGCGAGCGCAGCGAGCCACTGAACCCGAAGCGTGGCGAGCGGACACGGATTATGGTACATTACTGATATCGCATTCCGTGTCCCCTTGCGGCGCTCGCCAAGTTTCGGGCTCGGTGTCTCGCTGCGCTCGCCACACTATATAAAATCAACTCCACGCCACAGCGGATAGTGGGGATATGAACAGGTATTAAATCGCATGTGATATCGCATGCGATTTAGTGGCGCCGTGAAACTACACAAGTACCCGCCGGTCTATCGGATTATGTGTGTACGCAGCACGGGCTGAAAGATTAGCCACTTTCAGCCCGCATGCCGCCCCGCCGCCTCCCCCTGCTCCCTCCCCCAACATGCACCTAAATTCCGGCTACAGTACCCCTCCGAATGGCCACAATTTCATCAGGCTGCTGGGCACCCCTCCGCCCGCAGGTCCTTCCGGCCACACGCCCACCTGACATGTCTGCCTGGATGCCCCCGCACCCCCGCAGCAGCTTCCAGGGTCCCCAGCCGCTGCCTCCTCATACAGTATGTTAAAAAAAAAAGCAGTTGTTAAAACTTTTATAAAATGAGACCACTGCCATCAATGTGAGATTGCCCACAAGTGTATTTATATTATAGATATATTTATGTATATACTGTACAGTATATAGTTAAATATATATATCTATATATCTATATATATATAATATACAGGGGCGGGCTGGGCCGGGGGGCAGAGTGCCATATGCCCCCCGGGCCGCTTACCCACCCACTGGCTGCGGGCCGTGCTGCGGCTGGATCAGCTTCTCCAGCCCTCCTGCACTGGCCGCGGCTTACAGAACACGGCCGCGGCTACAGGAAAATGGCCGCCGGCCCCCTGCACTGAGGACATGTTCTCAGTGCAGGAGGCCGGCGGCCATTTTCCTGTAGCCGCGGCCGTGTTCTGGAAGCCGCGGCCAGCGCAGGAGGGCTGGAGAAGCTGATCCAGCCGCAGCACGGCCCGCAGCTAGCGAGTGGGTAAGCGCTCTCCCCCCCCCCCCCCCCCTCCCTCACCCCAGCATATGTGTTTCTGTCACTGTGGGGGGCATATCTGGCACTGTGTGGGGGCATATCTGGCACTGTGTGGGGGCATATGTGTATCTGGCACTGTGGGGGGCATATCTGGCACTGTGTGGGGGCATATCTGGCACTGTGTGGGGGCATATCTGGCACTGTGTGGGGGCATATGTGTATCTGGCACTGTGGGGGGCATATCTGGCACTGTGGGGGCATATATGTATTTGGCACTGTGGGGGCATATGTGTATCTGGCACAGTGGGGCATATGTGTATTTGGCACTGTGGGGGCATATGTGTATCTGGCACTGTGGGGGCATATGTGTATTTGGCACTGTGGGGGCATATGTGTATCTGGCACTGTGGGGCATATGTGTATTTGGCACTGTGGGGGCATATCTGGCACTGTGGGGGCATATGTGTATCTGGCACTGTGGGGGCATATGTGTATCTGGCACTGTGGGGACATATGTGTATCTGGCACTGTGGGGGCATATGTGTCTGGCACTGTGGGGGCATATGTGTATTTGGCACTGTGGGGGCATATGTGTCTTTGGCACTGTGGGGGAATATGTGTCTCTGGCACTGTGGGGGCATATGTGTCTCTGGCACTGTGGGGGCATATGTGTCTCTGGCACTCTGGGGGCATATCTGGCACTGTGGAGGAATATGCGTATTTGGCACTGTGGCAGAATATCTGGCACTGTGGCGGCATTTGTGTCTGGCACTGTGGGGGCATATGTGTATTTGGTACTGTGGCGGAATATCTGGCACTGTGGACATCACATTGTGCGGTGTAATGGGCATCATGGTATGGGGCGTAATGGACATTACGGTGTGGGGAGCATTGGGTAATTGCCATCACAGTATGGGGTGTAATGGGCATCAAGGTGTGCAGCATAATGTGTAATTAGCATCACAGTGTGCGGTGTATTAAATAATTATCATCGCAGTGTTTGGGCGTAATGTGTAACTGGCATCATGGTGTTCAGCATAATGTGTAATTGGCATTATGGCATGTGGCTTTATGTGTAATGGGTATTACAAGGTTCGCTAAAATGTGCAATCTGCAGGTACACAATACAATCATGGTACAGGCAACGCCCCTTATGATAGGCCACGCCCCTAATTTTTCGGCGCGCCTACGGCGCGCAAAAGCATTCCTTCCGTCGGTGACTTGTCTGATTATGGGCCAGTGCTCTGGACTTGCCCCCTAGGCTAAAAGTTGCCAGCCAGCCCCTGATAATATATATATTATATTTATAGATAATAAATATATATATATATATATACTGTATATACAGTATATACTGTATACAGTGTATACATATCTATTATAATGTGTAAGGGGCATTATGGTTATACAGTAAGGACATTAATAACATGTGTCATGTGTAAGGGGCATTACTGTGTGGTATTATCAGGGGTGCCGAGAGAAAGGGGTAGGGGGTACAAATTACCCAGGCCAAAGTCTGATGGATGATGTCCCTGATCACATGACGGTACAAACATTGGCTGGCGGGAATGCTGTAATACTGTAGGTGAAGGCTGCGTGGGCCACATGTCGAGGTCTTGCGGGCCAGATTTGGCCCATGGGCCTTGTGTTTGACACCCGTGCACTAGAGCGTGGTGGGATAATAAAATACAGTACTTGTACTTTACTGTACTAATGTTTGAAAGGACACTACAGTATACTGTAAATGTTATTTTTACACAGGACGTCAGAGGAGGAGGAGGGAAAGGGCACTTTTGTCATCAAGTGGAAGCGTGGCAAGCGGTATGTGTCCTATCCACTTTGGTGGGGAGTGGATTTTATAACGTACAGTATGGCATCCGCAGCACTTTATAAAATCCAGTCCACGCCTTTTTGTAAACCCACCCCTTCCCCATTTACAGTAATAAGAGTAGAGTAACTTTATGAAAACAGCACATTTTCTAATTTTTCTAATTTTCCCACAGTGCCTCCGCTTGAAAGTTTGCAGGCCGCTACAGCCGCCCCATCCGGCTCAACAGGCGCAGCCGCTGCCCAGTTTGAGAGTAAGTCCTGCCATTTCTTACCGTGGTTTTTGGAATCATTTGAATTTTGTTTCTATTTTTTAACCCCTAACCCTCTTTTCATACTTACCAAGTCCCCGGGCGTCCACAGCAGGCTTCCGGCATCTTCTCCAGGGTCTCCAGCGGTCCCAGGAATGCATTGCGCGCGCACACTCGCGCAATGCATTCCTGGGACCGCTGGAGACCAGGAGAAGATGTCGGAGGCCTGCTGTGGACGCCCGCGGACTGCGCGGACGCCGAGGGACGCCCGGGGACCATCAGGGGACAGGTAAGTATGGCTGCAAAAAAAATATTCCAAAAACCGGAAAATTCCCCTATCCAAAATGCTCGCGGTCCTGAGCATTTCGGATAGGGGATACTCAACCTGTACTGTACTGTACTGTATTTGTGAAAATCTGAAAGTTTTCTTCAAATGTGATGACTGGATTCCCCTTTTCAAAGCTGCATTGTACTAGAGATGCCAGTTCAACCTCCTTTCTGTAGTGTTAAGTGCAGACAGATACAGTAATTTGATTAAGGGTCGCTATAAACCTGCATTGTCTAAAGACTGCATTGTCTAAAAAGGACATTTACATTTGAATCTTGTATCTGTGAAAGGAAAAATCACACTATTAGCCTCCCCACTCCAAGTACACTAACTCATTAGCATTTCTATGTGTTAAAGCTCTCCACCACCAACCCCCACTAATGTATTGTCGTTTATAGGATACTGTATTTGTGAGAAACTGAAGCCAACCTTCCCTCGATGATTTAAATAAAAATTAAAAGACATGAAATGTTAGCATTGAAAAATGTTGGTTGGTTTATTTAGCAAAATATTTTGTCAAAAAGTTATACAGTATTCAGTGATGAAGCGCACATACTGTAGCGGTATAAAAGTGCAGCATCACCCATGTGCCCCCCCCAGTCCTCTGCCCCTGCAGCAGCATTCAGTTGGTCGACCTAAAGATGGTCGACAGTCATTAGGGCCTCACCACTAGGTCGACATACTGCAAGGTCCACATGGGACAAGGTCAACAAGTCATTAGGTCGGCATAGGATTTTTCACTGTTTAAAGAGCCGACAGGCGGTATTTCATGCCCTAATATCCACTAGGGCAGTGATGGCTAACCTTGACACTCCAGCTGTTATTGAACTACACATCCCAGCATGCCCTGCTACAGTTTTACTATTTGGCCATGCTAAAACTGATGCAGGGCATGCTGGGATGTGTAGTTCAACAACAGCTGGAGTGTTAAGGTTAGCCATCACTGCACTGGGGCATTGTGGGAGAATAAAATAGTGTGCCGAGTGCATGGACACTTAAAACTACAGTACTGTATGTCGACATTCGGGGAAAAAAAAACAGTGGAAAAACCCCATGTTGACCTTTTGACTGTCGACCTAGACCATGTCGACCTAATGCTTGTGTCGACCTGATGACCTGTCGATCTTATCCCATGTCGACCTAGACACCTGTCGACCTTGCAGTATGTCGACCTTATGACTGTCGACAATCTTTCGGTCAACCATACCAAGCGCAGCGGTCCTATCCACTTTGGAGCGGAGTTGATTTTATAAAGTACACTACTGTATAGCGGCCGCAGCACTTTATAAAATCCAGTCCACGCCTTTTTGTAAACCCAGTAATGAGTACAGTAACTTTATTTAAACAGCACACTTTCTCATTTTTCTCATCTTCACACAGTGCCTCCGCTTGAAGGCGAGGAGGACACCCTGACCTTGCGGGCCGTTACAGCCTCAGCCGCTCCGTCTGAAAGTAAGTCCTGTCATTTCTTTATTGAGTTTGTGTATTTTTTCTTCCTTTCCAACTTGTGTATTTTCTTGGCGTGCCTTTGGCCGAGGCTGAGGGGACGCAATGCACTTTTCTATTGTCCATGTTGACTGTGTCGACATTCAGTCAACAATAATGAAAAACTCAATGGTGAACTTTTTGACTGCCGACCTAGACCATGTCGACCTAATGCTTGTGTCGACCTGATGACCTGTCGATCTTATCCCATGTCGACCTAGACACCTGTCGACCTTGCAGTATGTCGACCTTATGACTGTCGACAATCTTTCGGTCGACCATACCAAGCGCAGGGGTCCTATCCACTTTGGAGCGGAGTTGATTTTATAAAGTACACTACTGTATAGCGGCCGCAGCACTTTATAAAATCCAGTCCACGCCTTTTTGTAAACCCAGTAATGAGTACAGTAACTTTATTTAAACAGCACACTTTCTCATTTTTCTCATCTTCACACAGTGCCACCGCTTGAAGGCGAGGAGGACACCCTGACCTTGCGGGCCGTTACAGCCTCAGCCGCTCCGTCTGAAAGTAAGTCCTGTCATTTCTTTATTGAGTTTGTGTATTTTTTCTTCCTTTCCAACTTGTGTATTTTCTTGGCGTGCCTTTGGCCGAGGCTGAGGGGACGCAATGCACTTTTCTATTGTCCATGTTGACTGTGTCGACATTCAGTCAACAATAATGAAAAACTCAATGGTGAACTTTTTGACTGCCGACCTAGACCATGTCGACCTAATGCTTGTGTCGACCTGATGACCTGTCGATCTTATCCCATGTCGACCTAGACACCTGTCGACCTTGCAGTATGTCGACCTTATGACTGTCGACAATCTTTCGGTCGACCATACCAAGCGCAGGGGTCCTATCCACTTTGGAGCAGAGTGGATTTTCTAAAGTACAGTATGGCGGGCGCAGCACTTTATAAAATCCAGTCCACGCCTTTTTGTAAACCCAGTAATGAGTACAGTAACTTTATTTAAACAGCACACTTTCTCATTTTTCTCATCTTCACACAGTGCCACCGCTTGAAGGCGAGGAGGACACCCTGACCTTGCGGGCCGTTACAGCCTCAGCCGCTCCGTCTGAAAGTAAGTCCTGTCATTTCTTTATTGAGTTTGTGTATTTTTTCTTCCTTTCCAACTTGTGTATTTTCTTGGCGTGCCTTTGGCCGAGGCTGAGGGGACGCAATGCACTTTTCTATTGTCCATGTTGACTGTGTCGACATTCAGTCAACAATAATGAAAAACTCAATGGTGAACTTTTTGACTGCCGACCTAGACCATGTCGACCTAATGCTTGTGTCGACCTGATGACCTGTCGATCTTATCCCATGTCGACCTAGACACCTGTCGACCTTGCAGTATGTCGACCTTATGACTGTCGACAATCTTTCGGTCGACCATACCAAGCGCAGGGGTCCTATCCACTTTGGAGCAGAGTGGATTTTCTAAAGTACAGTATGGCGGGCGCAGCACTTTATAAAATCCAGTCCACGCCTTTTTGTAAACCCAGTAATGAGTACAGTAACTTTATTTAAACAGCACACTTTCTCATTTTTCTCATCTTCACACAGTGCCACCGCTTGAAGGCGAGGAGGACACCCTGACCTTGCGGGCCGTTACAGCCTCAGCCGCTCCGTCTGAAAGTAAGTCCTGTCATTTCTTTATTGAGTTTGTGTATTTTTTCTTCCTTTCCAACTTGTGTATTTTCTTGGCGTGCCTTTGGCCGAGGCTGAGGGGACGCAATGCACTTTTCTATTGTCCATGTTGACTGTGTCGACATTCAGTCAACAATAATGAAAAACTCAATGGTGAACTTTTTGACTGCCGACCTAGACCATGTCGACCTAATGCTTGTGTCGACCTGATGACCTGTCGATCTTATCCCATGTCGACCTAGACACCTGTCGACCTTGCAGTATGTCGACCTTATGACTGTCGACAATCTTTCGGTCGACCATACCAAGCGCAGCGGTCCTATCCACTTTGGAGCGGAGTTGATTTTATAAAGTACACTACTGTATAGCGGCCGCAGCACTTTATAAAATCCAGTCCACGCCTTTTTGTAAACCCAGTAATGAGTACAGTAACTTTATTTAAACAGCACACTTTCTCATTTTTCTCATCTTCACACAGTGCCTCCGCTTGAAGGCGAGGAGGACACCCTGACCTTGCGGGCCGTTACAGCCTCAGCCGCTCCGTCTGAAAGTAAGTCCTGTCATTTCTTTATTGAGTTTGTGTATTTTTTCTTCCTTTCCAACTTGTGTATTTTCTTGGCGTGCCTTTGGCCGAGGCTGAGGGGACGCAATGCACTTTTCTATTGTCCATGTTGACTGTGTCGACATTCAGTCAACAATAATGAAAAACTCAATGGTGAACTTTTTGACTGCAGACCTAGACCATGTCGACCTAATGCTTGTGTCGACCTGATGACCTGTCGATCTTATCCCATGTCGACCTAGACACCTGTCGACCTTGCAGTATGTCGACCTTATGACTGTCGACAATCTTTCGGTCGACCATACCAAGCGCAGGGGTCCTATCCACTTTGGAGCGGAGTTGATTTTATAAAGTACACTACTGTATAGCGGCCGCAGCACTTTATAAAATCCAGTCCACGCCTTTTTGTAAACCCAGTAATGAGTACAGTAACTTTATTTAAACAGCACACTTTCTCATTTTTCTCATCTTCACACAGTGCCACCGCTTGAAGGCGAGGAGGACACCCTGACCTTGCGGGCCGTTACAGCCTCAGCCGCTCCGTCTGAAAGTAAGTCCTGTCATTTCTTTATTGAGTTTGTGTATTTTTTCTTCCTTTCCAACTTGTGTATTTTCTTGGCGTGCCTTTGGCCGAGGCTGAGGGGACGCAATGCACTTTTCTATTGTCCATGTTGACTGTGTCGACATTCAGTCAACAATAATGAAAAACTCAATGGTGAACTTTTTGACTGCCGACCTAGACCATGTCGACCTAATGCTTGTGTCGACCTGATGACCTGTCGATCTTATCCCATGTCGACCTAGACACCTGTCGACCTTGCAGTATGTCGACCTTATGACTGTCGACAATCTTTCGGTCGACCATACCAAGCGCAGCGGTCCTATCCACTTTGGAGCGGAGTTGATTTTATAAAGTACACTACTGTATAGCGGCCGCAGCACTTTATAAAATCCAGTCCACGCCTTTTTGTAAACCCAGTAATGAGTACAGTAACTTTATTTAAACAGCACACTTTCTCATTTTTCTCATCTTCACACAGTGCCTCCGCTTGAAGGCGAGGAGGACACCCTGACCTTGCGGGCCGTTACAGCCTCAGCCGCTCCGTCTGAAAGTAAGTCCTGTCATTTCTTTATTGAGTTTGTGTATTTTTTCTTCCTTTCCAACTTGTGTATTTTCTTGGCGTGCCTTTGGCCGAGGCTGAGGGGACGCAATGCACTTTTCTATTGTCCATGTTGACTGTGTCGACATTCAGTCAACAATAATGAAAAACTCAATGGTGAACTTTTTGACTGCAGACCTAGACCATGTCGACCTAATGCTTGTGTCGACCTGATGACCTGTCGATCTTATCCCATGTCGACCTAGACACCTGTCGACCTTGCAGTATGTCGACCTTATGACTGTCGACAATCTTTCGGTCGACCATACCAAGCGCAGGGGTCCTATCCACTTTGGAGCGGAGTTGATTTTATAAAGTACACTACTGTATAGCGGCCGCAGCACTTTATAAAATCCAGTCCACGCCTTTTTGTAAACCCAGTAATGAGTACAGTAACTTTATTTAAACAGCACACTTTCTCATTTTTCTCATCTTCACACAGTGCCACCGCTTGAAGGCGAGGAGGACACCCTGACCTTGCGGGCCGTTACAGCCTCAGCCGCTCCGTCTGAAAGTAAGTCCTGTCATTTCTTTATTGAGTTTGTGTATTTTTTCTTCCTTTCCAACTTGTGTATTTTCTTGGCGTGCCTTTGGCCGAGGCTGAGGGGACGCAATGCACTTTTCTATTGTCCATGTTGACTGTGTCGACATTCAGTCAACAATAATGAAAAACTCAATGGTGAACTTTTTGACTGCCGACCTAGACCATGTCGACCTAATGCTTGTGTCGACCTGATGACCTGTCGATCTTATCCCATGTCGACCTAGACACCTGTCGACCTTGCAGTATGTCGACCTTATGACTGTCGACAATCTTTCGGTCGACCATACCAAGCGCAGCGGTCCTATCCACTTTGGAGCGGAGTTGATTTTATAAAGTACACTACTGTATAGCGGCCGCAGCACTTTATAAAATCCAGTCCACGCCTTTTTGTAAACCCAGTAATGAGTACAGTAACTTTATTTAAACAGCACACTTTCTCATTTTTCTCATCTTCACACAGTGCCTCCGCTTGAAGGCGAGGAGGACACCCTGACCTTGCGGGCCGTTACAGCCTCAGCCGCTCCGTCTGAAAGTAAGTCCTGTCATTTCTTTATTGAGTTTGTGTATTTTTTCTTCCTTTCCAACTTGTGTATTTTCTTGGCGTGCCTTTGGCCGAGGCTGAGGGGACGCAATGCACTTTTCTATTGTCCATGTTGACTGTGTCGACATTCAGTCAACAATAATGAAAAACTCAATGGTGAACTTTTTGACTGCAGACCTAGACCATGTCGACCTAATGCTTGTGTCGACCTGATGACCTGTCGATCTTATCCCATGTCGACCTAGACACCTGTCGACCTTGCAGTATGTCGACCTTATGACTGTCGACAATCTTTCGGTCGACCATACCAAGCGCAGGGGTCCTATCCACTTTGGAGCGGAGTTGATTTTATAAAGTACACTACTGTATAGCGGCCGCAGCACTTTATAAAATCCAGTCCACGCCTTTTTGTAAACCCAGTAATGAGTACAGTAACTTTATTTAAACAGCACACTTTCTCATTTTTCTCATCTTCACACAGTGCCACCGCTTGAAGGCGAGGAGGACACCCTGACCTTGCGGGCCGTTACAGCCTCAGCCGCTCCGTCTGAAAGTAAGTCCTGTCATTTCTTTATTGAGTTTGTGTATTTTTTCTTCCTTTCCAACTTGTGTATTTTCTTGGCGTGCCTTTGGCCGAGGCTGAGGGGACGCAATGCACTTTTCTATTGTCCATGTTGACTGTGTCGACATTCAGTCAACAATAATGAAAAACTCAATGGTGAACTTTTTGACTGCCGACCTAGACCATGTCGACCTAATGCTTGTGTCGACCTGATGACCTGTCGATCTTATCCCATGTCGACCTAGACACCTGTCGACCTTGCAGTATGTCGACCTTATGACTGTCGACAATCTTTCGGTCGACCATACCAAGCGCAGCGGTCCTATCCACTTTGGAGCGGAGTTGATTTTATAAAGTACACTACTGTATAGCGGCCGCAGCACTTTATAAAATCCAGTCCACGCCTTTTTGTAAACCCAGTAATGAGTACAGTAACTTTATTTAAACAGCACACTTTCTCATTTTTCTCATCTTCACACAGTGCCACCGCTTGAAGGCGAGGAGGACACCCTGACCTTGCGGGCCGTTACAGCCTCAGCCGCTCCGTCTGAAAGTAAGTCCTGTCATTTCTTTATTGAGTTTGTGTATTTTTTCTTCCTTTCCAACTTGTGTATTTTCTTGGCGTGCCTTTGGCCGAGGCTGAGGGGACGCAATGCACTTTTCTATTGTCCATGTTGACTGTGTCGACATTCAGTCAACAATAATGAAAAACTCAATGGTGAACTTTTTGACTGCCGACCTAGACCATGTCGACCTAATGCTTGTGTCGACCTGATGACCTGTCGATCTTATCCCATGTCGACCTAGACACCTGTCGACCTTGCAGTATGTCGACCTTATGACTGTCGACAATCTTTCGGTCGACCATACAATCCATCCTTGTTCTCATTTTTGACATTTTCCCACAGTGACTCCGATTGCAGACCAGGGCACCCTGCCCTTGATGTGGCTGGACACCCCTCCTCGTCCTCTTTACCCCTTCCAATATAACAGTCCCTGTGCTTCCATCCGCCATGAAGAAGGTACTGTAAGCATTGCTGCGCATACTGTACAGTATAGTAGGTGTGCGTAGCCCATTTTATTAGGGGGTGCACCATTCAAGGGGCATGTCAATCACTGGACATGTCCATCACCGCCTATTATTACACAAAATGCCACACACTTTAATGCCCATTAGAGATACTGTAATTACACACACAGTAATGCCAATTCCACATACTGTACTGTAATGCCATGCACAGTAATGTCCATTCCACATAATGCCACACACAGTAATGCCCATTCCACATAATGCCACCCAACATACAGTACAGTAATGCCAATTACACATAATGCCACACACCATAATGGCCAACACTCATACTGTAATGCTACACACAGTAATGACCATTTTACATACAGTAATGCTACACACCATACTGCCCATGACACATTATGCCAGGGCTTGACCAATGTTTGTAAAACAGGGATAATAGAAAATGTGCGTTCCAATGGTGCACGTCAAAAATTTACACCGTAATGCCGATTACATGTCACACAGCCAATACATACTGTAGTACTGTATACCACATGCCATAATGCCCATTACACGTTATGCCACACACCGTAATGCCCATTGCACTGCAAACTGTGATGCCCTCACTGTGATGCCCATTACATGGTACACCTCACACTTCGTAATGCCTATTACATGTCACACAGACATTACACATTATGCCTCAGACCGTGATGCCCATTCAACATTAAGCCTCACACCGTGATGCCCATTACACATTATGCCACACACCATGATGCCCATCACACATAATGGTACACACAGTAATGGCCATTACACTGAATGCTATACACTATAATGGCCATTACACATTAGGCCACATACTGTATTGCCCATTACACATTATTTGACACACATTATGCCACACACCGTAATGCCCATTACATACTGTACTGTACAGTATTAACTGCGGCTTACCTACAGTGCATTCTCATTGCTAGATGTTACATGCTTGATGCCAGGGATTTATTGCTCGATGCCAGGGATTACAGTACATCTTATTGCCCTGGTCTACATGCTCCATTCCAGGTGTCTCATGCTCGTTGCCAGAGGGTGTGAAATGCTAATTGCCAGGGGGGTGGGGTGAACTGCTCATTTCCAGGGGTAACATGCATTTTACCAGGGGTTCCATGCTACCTGAGAAGGGGGTGGTTAAATGCTAATTGACAGTGGAAGTTTCATGCTCATTGCTTGGGGGCACACTGCACACACTTTCGGAAAGCATTAAGCACTCTTCGTATCAGATACCTGCCGGAGCCGCAGCCTTCTTCCTTTTTAAACTGCATTCCCACATGCCAGAGCCACAGCAGCCTCCTTCCCTTTTGAGCTGCTGCCATATGCTGCACGTCATTTTTGTAAAGCCACCCCCGCCCTATTTACAGTACTAAGAGTACGGTAAGTTTATTAACAGTAAACAGCACTTGTTCTCATTTTTGACATTTTCCCACAGTGACTCCGATTGCAGACCAGGGCACCATAACAGCCCCCACCGCCTCAGCCGCTCCGTCTGAGAGTAAGTCCTGTCATTTCTTTATTGAGTTTGTGTTTTTTTTTTTCTTTCTCTCCTACTGTACAGTAATTGTGTCTTCTCTTGGCGTGCCATTGGCCCACGCTGGTAGCGTGGGCCAATGGCAGCCTAGCGCAGCCCTGCGTAGTCAGCGTTGTGTCCATGTCAGGGGGGTGGGGGTGGAGCGTTGCGCCAAGGCCTCTGATGCACAAAAGGAGGCAATTGCCACTGGCAGTACTAGTGTACATCCGGTACTGCACTGGCAAATGCCTCCTTTTGAAACAACCACTATCCAGGGCAGCCGCAAGCAGGGAATGCGCAGCGGTATGTGTCCTATCCACTGTGGAGCAGAGTGGATTTTCTAAAGTACAGTATGGCGGGCGCAGCACTTTATAAAATTCAGTCCACGCCTTTTTGTAAAGCCACCCCCGCCCTATTTACAGTACTAAGAGTACGGTAAGTTTATTAACAGTAAACAGCACTTGTTCTCATTTTTGACATTTTCCCACAGTGACTCCGATTGCAGACCAGGGCACCATAACAGCCCCCACCGCCTCAGCCGCTCCGTCTGAGAGTAAGTCCTGTCATTTCTTTATTGAGTTTGTGTTTTTTTTTTTCTTTCTCTCCTACTGTACAGTAATTGTGTCTTCTCTTGGCGTGCCATTGGCCCACGCTGGTACCCTGCGGGCATTCTACAGGCCCCCCCACCAATTGTTAATGTTGATTTATTATGACCAAAGGACAATAAGTGAAAAGCCTAGGTTACGTATTACAGTATGTCCGTAACCAGCGTACCTTTTATACCTACAGTAGGTACGTGCGAACAAATCGTGGCGCAGCGTAGCGTACCTTTATTGTGTATTATACACCAAAGAACCAATACCTTAATAATAGATCCCTTCGCAGTACTCTGTCTCTAATCTGCGAATACACCTTTAAGGACAGTGTCCGTAATATACCTTATCGCTATATGCGAATAACAGACGAGACCACAGTATACTGTAGAAGTAAGGAGATAGAAACTCCGTAAATGATGTATTAAAGTCCCTAATGGACAAAAGGGGGTTACAGGAATAGGAAATAACAGGTACTGTATAACAAGTAATACAATAGTCTAACAATGAGTATAATAATCAAGCTCTGATAGGGGAAGAAAAACAGACACAGGATACAATCAGCCAACAATACACCGTTACACGTTATGCCACACACCGTAATGCCCATTGCACTGCAAACTGTGATGCCCTCACTGTGATGCCCATTACATGGTACACCTCACACTTCGTAATGCCTATTACATGTCACACAGACATTACACATTATGCCTCAGACCGTGATGCCCATTCAACATTAAGCCTCACACCGTGATGCCCATTACACATTATGCCACACACCATGAT
The DNA here is from genome assembly GCF_055691185.1 of Crinia signifera. Classification (NCBI taxonomy): domain Eukaryota; kingdom Metazoa; phylum Chordata; class Amphibia; order Anura; family Myobatrachidae; genus Crinia; species Crinia signifera. The sequence goes on along the minus strand of NC_139218.1, from coordinate 138,111,925 downwards.
GCCCATCACACATAATGGTACACACAGTAATGGCCATTACACTGAATGCTATACACTATAATGGCCATTACACATTAGGCCACATACTGTATTGCCCTTTACACATTATTTGACACACATTATGCCACACACCGTAATGCCCATTACAGTACATACTGTACTGTACAGTATTATGCCACACAACTGCGGCTTACCTACAGTGCATTCTCATTGCTAGATGTTACATGCTTGATGCCAGGGATTTATTGCTCGATGCCAGGGATTACATCTTATTGCCCTGGCAGCAGCCTCCTTCCCTTTTGAGCTGCTGCCATACAGTATGCTGCACGTCATATCGCACACTTACTGTACTTTACAGTAATAACCATACAGTAACTAGTGTATTACAAGTAATAATAATAATAATAATACTACAGTAATAAAAACTTTATTTTTAAAGTATATTTTCTCATTTTTCCACAGTGCCAAGGGTACAAGAGGACGAGGCAGCCTCCACCCCTCATCCAAATCCGCCCATGGATAGAGGTAAAGTACAGTACAGTATACTGTAGTAATAGTAATGCTTACTGTACTGTAAAGTACAGTATTCAACATGTACAGTATTTCTGTTCTAAAACTGTACATTGTTTGTTTGTTTATTTTCACAGAAGAATTAAGAAGAGTGGTGCAAATGCTGCAGGGGATAATAAATCACATTTTCAATTTATTATTAAGATTAATATAATTTTTTTTTTTTTTTTAATAAAAAATGTATAACAATCATTACTGTCAGTACGTTTCATTACAATTTGAATCATGTGTGGGGACTTCAAATACAGTATAATAAAAAATAAAATAAAAAAAACACAGCACATTAATTTAAACAGGACAAAGTCATACAGTATTTTAGGTACAATAATTTAAAGTACTGTTGGTCACAACAAAGCTTCTTGCAAGGCGTGGCTGTCCTTTGTTCTCGGTCCCAAACTCGCTTGATTTTGCTCATTGTAGAGTGGCATGTGGTGGATAAGGGTTGAAGAAAAAAGAATAGCATTAGTACTGAATGGTCACAAGGGTTTCGGGGGGGGGGGGGGGGAAACATGTTGGCAGGGGAAGGGGATGGGAGAGAGGGAGAGAGATACAGTAATGTACAGTAAGATCATAAACGTACTTTTTTTCCATTTCATTGCCAGTCCTTTGTTCTCAGTCCCAAACTCGCTTGATTTTGCTCATTGTAGAGTGGCATGTGGTGGATAAGGGTTGAAGAAAAAAGAATAGCATTAGTACTGAATGGTCACAAGGGTTTAGGGGGGGGGGGGGGGGAAATGTTGGCAGGGGAAGGGGATGGGAGAGAGGGAGAGAGATACAGTAATGTACAGTAAGATCATAAACGTACTTTTTTTCCATTTCATTGCCAGTCCTTTGTTCTCGGTCCCAAACACGCTTGATTTTGCTCATTGTAGAGTGGCATGTGGTGGATAAGGGTTGAAGAAAAAAGAATAGCGTTAGTACTGAATGGTCACAAGGGTTTCGGGGGGGGGGGGGGAACATGTTGGCAGGGGAAGGGGATGGGAGAGAGGGAGAGAGATACAGTAATGTACAGTAAGATCATAAACGTACTTTTTTTCCATTTCATTGCCAGTCCTTTGTTCTCAGTCCCAAACTCGCTTGATTTTGCTCATTGTAGAGTGGCATGTGGTGGATAAGAGTTGAAGAAAAAAGAATAGCATTAGTACTGAATGGTCACAAGGGTTTCGGGGGGGGGGGGGGGAAACATGTTGGCAGGGGAAGGGGATGGGAGAGAGGGAGAGAGATACAGTAATGTACAGTAAGATCATAAACGTACTTTTTTTCCATTTCATTGCCAGTCCTTTGTTCTCGGTCCCAAACTCGCTTGATTTTGCTCATTGTAGAGTGGCATGTGGTGGATAAGGGTTGAAGAAAAAAGAATAGCATTAGTACTGAATGGTCACAAGGGTTTCGGGGGGGGGGGGGGAAATGTTGGCAGGGGAAGGGGATGGGAGAGAGATACAGTAATGTACAGTAAGATCATAAACGTACTTTTTTTCCATTTCATTGCCAGTCGTTTGTTCTCGGTCCCAAACTCGCTTGATTTTGCTCATTGTAGAGTGGCATGTGGTGGATAAGGGTTGAAGAAAAAAGAATAGCATTAGTACTGAATGGTCACAAGGGTTTAGGGGGGGGGGGGGAAATGTTGGCAGGGGAAGGGGATGGGAGAGAGGGAGAGAGATACAGTAATGTACAGTAAGATCATAAACGTACTTTTTTTCCATTTCATTGCCAGTCCTTTGTTCTCGGTCCCAAACACGCTTGATTTTGCTCATTGTAGAGTGGCATGTGGTGGATAAGGGTTGAAGAAAAAAGAATAGCATTAGTACTGAATGGTCACAAGGGTTTCGGGGGGGGGGGGGGGGGGACATGTTGGCAGGGGAAGGGGATGGGAGAGAGGGAGAGAGATAATGTACAGTAAGATCATAAACGTACTTTTTTTCCATTTCATTGCCAGTCCTTTGTTCTCGGTCCCAAACTCGCTTGATTTTGCTCATTGTAGAGTGGCATGGGGAGAGAAGAAAAGAGAATAGCGTTAGTACTGAATGGTCACAAGGATGTCAGGGGGGGGGGGGGAAAGAGAGATACAGTATGTTGGAAGGGGATGGGAGAGAGGGAGAGAGATACAGTACAGTAAGATCATAAACGTACTTTTTTTCCATTTCATTGCCAGTCCTTTGTTCTGTGAGTACAGTAGATGCCAGTTTGAAGAGACGTCTCCAGTTGCTGTGCTACAGTAAGCACGTCCAGCGTGTAACTCTGGGCATCCGTAGCAATCCATTTATAGTGTCCTTTATCTTTGTACAATCAGCCTTTGTAAGCTCAAATTTCCCCATGAGCCGTGTCACTATATCGAGGCGCAGATTTTCTGGGATTGCAAATTTATTACGTTGCCCATCATAATTGACCCGATTGCACCAATTCTTATACAGGTCAAAAGAAACATGCTCTTGGAAAATCTGTTGTGCATAACGGTGCATTTCCATCTTCGCTGCTTTAAAGAGAGTGTTGACACCCTCAGCTGTGATGACTTTGAGCGGCATGTCAGGCAAGGAAATCCCCACAGCGCACAATTCTTTGGGTATGATTCTAGGTGTTCTTTCATGTAGAGGTGATGTTCTTTGATGTTGAGGTAAGGTTGCGACGATCATATTTCCAGGGGACAATTGGGATGATGCAACCATTGCAGTGTCCATGTTGTTAGAGGCTTGGGATGGTGCATTGTGTCTGTCAGCCAACCAGTGAGATGTCAGTGGGGTACTTGTTAAGTTGGTCTGACGTTGTTGTGTATCTGAAGCATTATGTGTGGCAGGCAACCAGTGAGATGACACTGGTGTTGTGTCCATGTTCACCAATTCATTTGGTAAAACAGTTTCTGTGTCCATGCTAGGGCTGGCCAATCGGTTGGATGAAGCTGGTGTCATCTCCAAATCAGAAAAGTGGAAAGATGTGGTTGGTTGGGTCATTTCCAAGTCAAAATCCTCTGTTTCAAATGCATCAGGGCAGTCAAATTGTGATTGTACTGGATTAGATGTTGTGGGTGTAATGGGTGGCCCTGTAGCAGCTTGCCATTGTTTGGCTTGAGCAAGCATGTCAGACCTCCTGACAGCACTTTAATTTGTCCTGTCAGTACATGAATTTCCGCTTTCAGTTCATCCACATGTACAGACAGTCCATTGTTTTGGGTTTCCAGGTGGGTCATCTTGCCCAAAATGTCTCTCACCAGCCCTGTGCAGCTACATTGTGGTGGGTTGTGATCCAGAAAGTTAAGTTTCCTACGGGACGGTGATTGAGATTTTTGTTCCAGAGGTGTAATGTGAAGCTCCAAAGGGTGCAAGTCATTATCTACGGGAACTGACACATCTGTCACTGTGTTAATGTCTTGCTGTGCATCAGTGTTAATGTCTTGCACCAGACAGTCATCGTGAGATTCTCCTATAGTCGCGAACAAAGACTTGTTCTTGGCCTTGGCATTTTTCCGTAGTTTGACAACAGGAATATTTTCTTTTCCTGCTTTCTTCTTAACGATATTATTTTTAATGTTTGGCACTAATGCAGCCATTCTCTTGGGACATGCAAGTGTAGGTTCTCCAGAATAGAATTTTTTTGTTTTCACCATCTTCAGTAGGCAGTGCACTCTACAATACACAACAATAAGATTCAAGTTAATACAGTACATACTGTACAGTACAGTACATTAGTTACAGTACAATACAGTAGCATACAGTATTGTATTATGGTATTACAGTAGTGAAAATTACAGTAGGTACAGTACTTGTGACTTATTTGGGCGCCTGATTTTCTTCATCGCACCTAAAATCGCGTCAAATTGCATCGCATACAATCATACAATTGACCCCATTTTTTATTGTATTCCCACCCTGATGGCTAAATGCCCCCATTGTTAACGCCACCCCACTTGCGCTCGCCACACTATATAAAATCAACTCCACGCCGACGTGGATTGTGGGGGTATGAAAAGGTCGGAGGACGCGTAACGCCGCCGCTCGCCACGCTTCGGGTTGGCGTTGATAGTGGGGTGGCGTTAACAATGGGGGCATTTAGCCATCAGGGTGGGAATACAATTAAAAATGGGGTCTGGGGGGCCATTTCACATACTGTATGAAACAGGCATCTGGGTACATCTGTACATACAGTACAGTATTAAAATCGCATCAAATCGCATCGCATGCAATACAATAGCATACAATGCAACAGCAATTTTCTCTTCAAAGGAATTTCAAGGGAAATCGCATCAAATCGCATGCTTAGGGTACTGGCATACAATTTCAACATTGGCTGCCCAGATACTGTAAGTCACAAGTACCGAAAATTATGTGACCGTACTGCATAGACATGAGCTTTTTTTTTCAATAAAAGGGATGAAGCGATAAACAAAAGTACAGTACGTTAACAGATGGGGCTTAGACAGACAGACTAGGAGGGGTGGAGGCAGGGGCGGGCTGGGCCGGGGGGCAGGATGCCATCTGCCCCCCAGGCCGCTCTGGCAGGTGTGCTGCGGGCCGCGCCGCCGCGCCCGTTTCTGAGGCCGCATTGCCGTTTGTTTTTTTTTTCACTGCCGGCGGCCATGTTACTGTGGTTTTTTAAATGATGTCTGAGGCCACAGCAACATGGCCGCCGGCCTCCACGGCTACGTGGAGGAGGGCTCCGGCCGGCAGCCTGTTCCCTCTTATCCCCAGTGGCAGTCGGCAGACGCTGGGTGCGGTGTGGACGTCATGACGTTGACGCCTCCCACCCACGCGTCTGCACTCAGAGACTGGAGGAAGGCTGGGGCCGCCCGCAGAGCAACTCGTGGGGGACGCTTCAGGAGGCCGCAGAGAGGGGAACAGAAATTTGTGGAGCCGCAGCAGGACAGGAGGAGCCTGGTCGAGGATAAAACACAGGATAGTAGTAAGTTAACATGATCTAAAACGACATACAGTATCTGTAATAATGCAATGACACCACAGGCTGCTCCCCCTGTATAATAATTTGTGTCATGGCATTACTATTAATAATAGTAATGCCATGACACAAATTATTATACAGGGGGAGCAGCCTGTGGTCATGGCATTACTTTTATATTATACAGGTGGAGCACCCTGTGGTGTCATTATTATTGTACAGGGGGAGCAGCCTGTGGTGTCATGGCATTATGCCATGACACCACAGGCTGCTCCCTCTGCATAATAATAATGCCATGACACCACAGGCTGCTACCCCTGTATAATATAAAAGTAATGCCATGACACCACAGGCTGCTCCCTCTGTATAATAATAATGCAATGACACCACAGGCTGCTCCCCCTGTATAATAATTTGTGTCATGGTATTACTATTGTTACTGTACTGTACTGTATATTATACAGCGGGAGTAGCCTGTGGTGTCATTGCATTATTATTATACAGTACAGCAGGAACAGCATGTGGTGTCATTGCATTATTATTATTATACAGAGGGAGCAGCCAGTGGTGTCATGGCATTCATTTTACTGTATATTATACAGGGGGAGCCACCTGTGGTGTCATAATTATTATTGTACAGGGGGAGCAGACTGTGGTGTCATGGCATTATGCCATGACACCACAGGCTGCTCCCTCTGTATAATACTGTAATAATGCCATGACACCACAGGCTGCTCCCCCTGTATAATATAAAAGTAATGCCATGACACCACAGGCTGCTCCCTCTGTATACTGTAATAATAATAATGCAATGACACCACATGCTGTTCCTGCTGTATAATAATAATGCAATGAATTAATAAAAAATGTAATAAAAAAAATAAAAAAATAAACTGGTACAGTATTCTGGTTCTCCGGATACCTGTAATCTAGTATTACTGTACAGTAATTACTGTACAGTATTACAATACGAACACCCACAGCTAGGGGATTTTGTACACAGCTAGGGGATTTTTTACACAAACAGTATGACTGAGTCTGCGAAATAGTCTATTAATATGCGCAAAAATCCCCAAACTGCGAAAAAATACGTTACTACAGTATACAGTATTTACAGTATTACACCAACAGTATTTACAGTTGCACAGATTATACGAGAATACCCATAGTAGCAGCCTGCCAGTAGTAGCCCACCCTAATAGAGTATTGTCATCACTAGTCGGGGATCTGCGGCCTATACACACCAGGCAATTTTAACACGTACAATATTCTAAATGGCGCTACAGTATCTCTACTGCACTGCACTGTACTGTATGTGGCATCCATGTTGATCCCTAAAATGGCGGAAAATCACGATACCACGTGATCCTATTGCTGTGACTACTTCAATTACAAGTACAGTATGCGGGAAAAAATGCCAAATGATCCGTTATTTACGGTATTACAACAATATTACTGACAATACCCCAATCCAGGATTTATTACACATTATACGGACAATACCCATAGCGGCAGCCTGCAGTAGCCTAATAAAGTATTCTCATCTCTAGTCGGGGAACTCTGGACCATACACACCAGGCAATTTTCAGATGAAAAACGTTTAGTGTGTACTGTATGATCCTCAAGAGAATCATGCACTGTTCATTATGGTACTTACTGTATGGTACAGTACCTGAAGCAGAAGTGCAGTAAGGGGGAGGGAAAGTTGATCCTGCCCTCGCAAATGTAGCGGGGGATCTGCGTCCCATACACACTAGGCAATTTTAACACATTGTACAATATTCCACATGGCGCTATCTCTACTGCACTGTGCAGCCATCTCGATTCCCAACATGGCTGAAAATCACGATACTGTATCACATGTGCTCCTATTACTGACTGACTCTGCGAAACAGTCTGTAAACATGAGAAAAACACCGGTCCCCTCGTTTGAGGAAAAAATACGTGTTTTACGGTATTACACCAATGGTATTACGAAGAGAACTAGTATTTAGCAGCCTACAGTAGCCCACCCTAATAGAGTACTGTCATCGCTAGTCGGGGATTTGCGGCCCATACACACCAGGCAATTTTAACACATTGTACAATATTCTCAATGGCACTTGTACAGTATACAGTATTCTGCACCGGGTGCATTTGAACAGTAGGGAAAGAAGGGAAACATCTTCATTCAGGGAAGGGTGGGAACCGAGCGCTTCCGCGCAGGGACCGTTTTGTAGTGCTGCTTACTGTATACTGTAATGCAGCAATCAGTGAAATGTACAAATGACTGTACTACTGTATAGTGTACTTACTGCTCCAGCGAGAAGATACAGTAGTGTTCTTGCGGAAGGAAGGCAGTATGATGGTAAAACGGTAGAAACACGAAAGCAGCAACAACTTGACTTTGGATTCAGCAGAATGAATAGTCCAGGTGTACAGGTAGAATCTCGTGCTTGTATACAGGCAAGAGATGAAGAGACGATCCGTAGCAATTCTACACGGTTTAGATGCAGAAAAACAAACTGGATTGTTTGACAATTTTAATGTACTGTAGCTGAATTTATGCTGGCAGAGACAAAGGAAATCCTTCATGAAGCTGATAGGTGCATTTGAATTATGTACAATTACCAGCGAAACAAAAAGGCAGACTGAAATTAACATATGACTGCAATCAACATCTTATTGTCTGAGGTGTCGGTCTGTGTCTGAGTTTGGAGAAATCTATTGTTGCTGAAAAAAAACGTTCTCTGTAGCGCAGTACAGTATGTACAGTATGGGTATTAACTATCGTTTTTGTTTGTGGAAAAGTCCGAAAGATTTTGATAAGCACCAACTACTGTAACTGTATTAGTTTAAAAAAAAAAAAAAGAACGTTTAAAAAATAAAAATATAATGTAACCAACTGAGGATCGAACTACTGATACTGAGATAGTGAAGCCGTGCCTCTACCCGCTAGGCCACTATTGCCTGTGATTTTACTGCTGGCAGATGGTTAGCATGGCTTCTGCACCAATCAAATACAGTTCATGACCATACAGTACGTCACTGCGGCTGCGAATAAAAGAAAAGAACTCTGTCCGTAAAGTAAGGACAAAATCCGTAGTGTAAAGTATGATACTGTAGGTCCTCAAATAAAGTTTTAAGTAGTCATCCAGCAATAGCAAAGGTTAGCATGTCTTCTGTACCAATTACATAAATGACCGTACGTAGCTGCTTCTGCGAATAAATACAAAACAATCTGTCCGTAAAGTAAGGACAAAATCCGTAGTGAAAAGTGGCTGGTTAGCAATGGTTAGCGAATTTAATCCCGAAACACGGTCCTCAAGGCAAGGAGTTTTACCTGAAAAGCTAAATCTATTTTGCGAAAAAAAACGTTTAAAAAATAAAAATATAATGTAATCAACTGAGGATCGAACTACTGATACTGAAATAGTGAAGCCGTGCCTCTACCCGCTAGGCCACTATTGCCTGTGATTTTACTCCTGGCAGATGGTTAGCATGGCTTCTGCACCAATCAAATACAGTTCATGACCATCCAGTACGTCACTGCGGCTGCGAATAAAAGAAAAGAACTCTGTCCGTAAAGTAAGGACAAAATCCGTAGTGTAAAGTATGATACTGTAGGTCCTCAAATAATGTTTTAAGTAGTCATCCAGCAATAGCAAAGGTTAGCATGGCTTCTGTACCAATTACATAAATGACCGTACGTAGCTGCTTCTGCGAATAAATACAAAACAATCTGTCCGTAAAGTAAGGACAAAATCCGTAGTGAAAAGTCGTGGCGGCCACTGTTTTGTAGAAGAGATTTTTACGCATGCGCTGTACTGTTTGGGAAAAGTGACATCTGGTGGTCAATGAGTGTAAGTGCAGGTTACATTTACAAGATTACGTTACGTTATAACGCGATCTATAACGGGACTATAGCGCAAGGAGCAGGCGCGATCCAGGCGCGATTTGCATGGCGCACTGTATGCGCAACGCAGCCACGATGTACCAGGCCATAACTGTATAGGAACCGCAAATTGTTCCACTCACTGAACGTGATGGTGGTATGTGGCCCATCCATGGAGATTCTCGCCTTCAACTCGAAGTTTCCCGGAAGTGCCCATGACTCTCATGTCATCCGACAAACCGGGATATGGCAAAGACTACAAGAGCTGGAAGGCCGTGATGCGTGGGTTCTGGGTGACTCCGGTTACCCATGTACGCCCTGGCTACTTACGCCGTACAGCTACCCAGCACCGGGCCCACAGGAGGCATTCAATCGGGCGCATGTTGCCACCAGGCAAGTGGTGGAGCGCTCAATTGGCCTTTTAAAGGGTCGATTTAGAGTGCTCCACCGCACTGGTGGTGACTTACAGTATGCGCCTCAAATGGTGTCGAGGATCGTGGGCCTGTGTATATTTTTCCACAACATTGCTGTGCGGCGTGAGATACCCTTTGATGAGTGGGAGGTACCATCTGAGCCGCAAGATCCGCCCATGCGCCCATCCCGCGCCCCTGAATGCCGGAGGGGATACCAGCTGCGGGACTCTGTGGCGCAAAGATACTTCAGGTACATTTTATCTAGTGGACCAGAACACACCAATTGTTGTAAAAATCACCCCTTCAAATAAGTACAGTGTGGTAGTTGTCAGTGTTACAAAACGACAATTAGCCAGCCTGCCCTCCTAATGGCAAAGAAATCGTAGATATTTATCATATGTGCTTAGTTTTGGGGGAAGTACAATATAGGTGCTCATTATTATACCTTGTACAAGGGATCTTATGTGTTTGTTATATCTTCATTATTGTAGTTGATACTATCCCTGATGACTGGTGAGAACATTGATTTATTCTCTAATGTGTTGGGGATTTTTTCCTGTGTTGATGTATGATTTGTTTGCAGATATATATATATATATATATATATATATATATATATATATATATATGATATTTCAATTTATTAACATGTTTAAACATTTCAAGGAGCAGGCAGGCAGGCAGCCAGGCAGGCAGCCAGGCAGGCAGCCAGGCAGGCAGCCAGGCAGGCAGCCAGGCAGGCAGCGCTGGTGTATAATGCTGGACTCAGGATACCTGCAAGTATGTGTATGTGTCTTTTAAACATAAATGTACGCATACACATAGATGCATAGAGTAAGTAATGCTAAGTACAGCTATGCGTTGCTAAGCTATAGCACGCGTTGCTTGGCGGAGCGAGGCCTTATTGGATTTGCTAAGTGCATACACACTGTGTTTTATATATATATCAGATTTGCTCATTCCCATACATCAGCACTACTGTTTTTAAGGCATGCGAATTTGTCACCATTTGTGTTGGCGCAGAGACGCTGTTCATGTAAAGATGAACAATAAAGTTATTAACACAAATAACTGTGATAAACCAATGACACCACCTGATTGGTTGATTGATGCCATTGTTAACATGGCGGAGACACGCAGGGCAGAGCCATTTTCGCCTGCGGAGCTGAGGGCTCTGGTCTCCGTCATGGAGACAAGGCTGGGCCGTGCGGGGCCCTTTATCACAAATGGGCAGAAGCGGCGGGCATATGCTGCGGCAGGGCGCCGGATTTACGCCCGCACCCGGGTGCGGAGGAGCATCGGCCAGCTCGAGAGGCGGTGGTCGGACCTCCGCAGGCGCCAGCCCCAGCTTCTCCAGCAAATTAGGGGCGAGATAGCTGATTGTGAGTATTTTAGCTATGAAATTTCGCGCTTACATCATACCATCTATAAACAATAAAATGTGTCTCATGATAAGTGGGTGTCCATGGGTTTACAAGTCCATAGACTGTTATGTGTGCTTCTTCCTGGTTAACATGCAGTCATGTGGCTTTTATATGTAATGACATAGCATTCATGATTCAGATGCATACAATGTGCCAGATCTAATATGTGTTCAACATTGATAAATGCCTGGGTTGTAATGATTGAACAAATTACTAACAATCACATAATAACTTAAATGTCACATTTTGGAGTCCATTAACAGTAAGGAGCTACTTTCAAGCATCGTTTGCCAACATTATCACCCTTCCATGTATGTCTTGTTATGGATTACTACATGTGCCCCAATGACCCGACATTGACCATGATTTTGTTTTCTACCACACAGCACGAGCCCGAGCACGACAGGCACGGGAGCAGGCCGAGGCAGCCCTGGCGGAGGAGCAGGCGCAAGAGCGTGATGAGGAGGTGGCGGCGAGGGTGGAGGAGGAGCAAGTGGAGGAGGAGGAGGAAATGGTGGAGGAGCAAGTGGAGGAGGTGGAGGAGATGGTGGAGGAGATGGTGGAGGAGGTGGAGGAGATGGTGGAGGAGGTGGTGGAGGAGGAGGAGGTGCCTGAGGAGGTGGTGGTGGAGGAGGTGGAAGAGGAGTTGGTGGCAGAGGAGGAGGTGGAGGAGGTGTTGGTGGCGGAGGAGGAGGTGGAGGAGGTGGTGGTGGTGGAGGAGGTGGTGGAGGAGGTGGTGGTGGTGGAGGAGGTGGTTGTGGCGGAGGAGGTGGAGGAGGTGATGGTGACGGAGGAGCTGGCGGAGGAGGGGGCTGAGGAGGCCACGGTTGCCCCAGAGGTGTCCGAATCCGAGGGGGAGGAGGCGTGTGAGGCCCCGGAGTCCCATCAGATCGGTATGTTTACATAATGCATCATTCATGAAGTAGTTGGACTGGTATTTGTTATGTAGCACTGGTGATTAAAAATTTTGGTACAATACTATTAATACAGACCCCAAAGTGGGGAGCTACAGATACTGGGACGGGTTAGATGGGGTGTCCAAGGCATCCCTTTCATCCAGGACACCTCTGAATTACACAGGTTTGTGGGATGGCTTGGAGCTCCATTTTGACTGCCACATAACCGTTGCAGTTAAACAGGATCCTGGAGTAAAGGGATGAGTGGATCATTTGTGGATTAAATTCACCTGCTGCAAGCCTCGATTCTGACCCATCATATAGTGGAATCTATATTGTTGTTGAATGTTATTTATAAACTATAGGATGTATGCTATAAATGGAGTATGGGCCGGCCTACCTTGGAATGGAGTCACAAGTTGCCAGTGTCCCAGGAGCCTCCTCTACCTAAACACCCCCTGTAGTTCAGATTGTTTTTTTGGCCTCACAGAATTGTAGGTTGGTTTAGACTGAATTATGATTTTGAGGATGTGTACTGTGCATTCCTGACATTTGCATAACTCCCATGCCACGAACCATCACTGAACTTAGACTGAGGAGATTGTGAAAAGTTCTTATTGACGGAGGCCATGACATGCTTGTCATTGGTTAGTCATGGGTGGGTTGTAAATGAGAAGAAACACTATGACTGTTATGTCTTCTGCAGAGTAAAGGGTAGAGGGAAAAAAACACAGTATGTAGTAAATAAGTTTGCATGTATGTATATATGTGTGTGTCATATCTATTTATCTATGTGTGTCTCTATCTCTCTACATATATATATATATATATATATATATATATATATATATATACACATGTCACCTAGCATTTCTGCAATTTATGTAGCAGTATGTGAAATGTATGCATGAATATCATGACTAATTTTTGCCCCTTTGACATGCCCACAGATGACACAACACCGGCAGATGAGGGGGTTCGTGGGGCCCTCCTGCGTGCGGAACACCATTTACGATTATTAATCGCGGATCTGCAGGACCTGCGCGATTTACTTCTTTAATTTTTTTTTTTTTTTTTGATATTTAATTGTTAATTGTTCCTCGTAATAAATAATTTATGCAAGTTCAAAGTTGTTGGTTTTCTTTGCACATTAAACAGTATATGTGTAGATTGTTTATAATCTTTTACACAGGGTCTAATACAAACCATTGCACTTCAATTGCTGTAAGGGTTAATGTGTGCAATGCATGTGTTAGGCATGCTTGTAAGGTTATATTGGCATCTAATTGATTCCAATTCCAAATAAGCATTTTTTTATGAGGATAGGTAATTGAATAAGTGGGTCATGTGATGTATTGCAGAATATACATAATAGTGGGTTGTTTGGCGTAAATACTCCGCTTACGGGCGGTAGCACCGCTTGGCTCCCGTTCGGATGCGGTATTCCCGAGCATACTCTGTAATACTCTGTAATACCGTGCAGAATCGGAGTGTTTCCCCCGCACACGCATGGTTTATATGTCGTCCGTAAACACGCCCTGTTCTTAAAGAGTGAGTCCGTCCGAATGCGGAGAACACGTGGGCGTTTCTACGGACGATGGCCGCACGCGGCAGAACACCGTGGCGTGCGGACCGCTCCGTAAGAATGCGGGAATATCCGCACCGATCAGAATAAGGGCCAATGTGTAATGGGCATTACTGTGTGTGTAGCATAATGTGTAATGGGCATTACAGTGTTATTGGTACTTTTATATGGCCACGCTCCTATATTTTTGCCATGCGCCTTCGGCGCGTACTCTCCCTGTTTTCACTGTGCTGGTCAGCCAGTCACCAATTCCCTTTCTGGCACAGGGCACCAACATGTCTAGTTACAGCACTGGTGCTGTGTAATGTGAATATGATTGTGCTACTGTATGGTGTAATTTGAAAGAGGAGAACTATTGTGTGGCCATGCCCCTTCCTTGTGAGATCACTTTGTAAAGTATGGGAGGGCGCAAATTTATAGTTTGCAGGAGGGCACCGAACACCCTAGCACCGGCCCTGTTTGTAGAGACATACATAATGCATTATTTTTTTCCCCAAAAATATATTTATTGATCCTCATAAGGCACATAGATTGCAAAATATAAAATAGAAGTGAAAAACAATGTAAATGAGGCACAATCCACAATTTTCTAATATTTTCCAAAAACATATCAACGCAAACAGGTATAATACTAAATAAAAGATGAAAAATTGACAGCACAGTGATCTCCGCAGCCTGATAATGATGAAAAATCGAGAGCCAGAAATAGGTACTACAATTGTAAATGTTCAATGGGCAGTACGGATGGTGTAATGGTTAGCACTACTGCTTTACAGCACTGAGGTCATGGGTTCCATTCCCACCATGGCCCTAACTGTGCGGAGTTTGTATATTCTCCCCGTACTTGCGTGGGTTTCCTCCGTGTACTCCAGTTTCCTCCCACAATCCAAAAATATACAGGTAGGCTAATTGGCTCCAAACAAAAAATAACCCTAGAATGTCTGTGTGCGTGTAGGGAATATAGATTGTAAGCTCTGCGGAATATGTATGCGCTATATAAGAAACTGTTAATAAATATCCAAGAATAAAAAGGACCCTAAACATATGACTTTCAAAGGAATCGACTGCCAAATAATAATTGCAAACAAATAACAGAATCAAAAAGAAAAAAAAGGAAGAATTTTATAACAAAAATGAAACTTAATCACAGACTAAATAGTAAACGTGAGGAATATCGTCCCACTCCTGTGCCCAGGCCATCAACCAATCCATGGACCGATCCAGCCATCCAGCAAGATTTAAGATAAGGGAGAAGAGAGATAAAAGGAAAAAGAGAGACAAAGAAAAGGGGAAGGGGATATATATATATATATATATATATATGTAGACAAGAAAAGGGTATAGAGGTGCGCTGATAGTTTCACAGATTGTGTGTGCACACGAATATGTAATGACAGATTTTTTTTAAAAATATTTTTTTTCATAAAATGACATAAAACATACTTAATCATGGATCTAGTAGGATAAATTTCATGTGTGACACACAATTTCCAACAGATTGTGATTATGATACAATAAAATTTCTTAATTTCCAGTTGAAGAACCCTTTATTCTGAAAGACCCTACGCGTTTCGTCCCGGTGGGACTTCTTCAGGGGTGTAAGGGTATCAATCGACAGGTGAGTTCAAATAAACCGGTTGGATGGAAAAAAAGGGAAATCTGTGCCCTGACCGGAGTGGATACTGTCAAGGTATCAAAGATCCAGAATAAAAACATAAGCCAACTGCTGTAGGTGTCTATGATCTAAATTCAGTGCTCCTCAATACCGTAGATAAAGAACACGGTGAGGTTTCTCCTCTGGAAGGATGAGTGTGTCTGACTGCTGAGACACACTCATCCTTCCAGAGGAGAAACCTCACCGTGTTCTTTATCTACGGTATTGAGGAGCACTGAATTTAGATCATAGACACCTACAGCAGTTGGCTTATGTTTTTATTCTGGATCTTTGATACCTTGACAGTATCCACTCCGGTCAGGGCACAGATTTCCCTTTTTTTCCATCCAACCGGTTTATTTGAACTCACCTGTCGATTGATACCCTTACACCCCTGAAGAAGTCCCACCGGGACAAAACGCGTAGGGTCTTTCAGAATAAAGGGTTCTTCAACTGGAAATTAAGAAATTTTATTGTATCATAATCACAATCTGTTGGAAATTGTGTGTCACACATGAAATTTATCCTACTAGATCCATGATTAAGTATGTTTTATGTCATTTTATGAAATAAATTCTTTTTAAAAAAATCTGTCATTACATATTCGTGTGCACACACAATCTGTGAAACTATCAGCGCACCTCTATACCCTTTTCTTGTCTTCATGTCCATTACATACCTCTATTAACAGCGAGGTATCTAGAGGTGCTGCGAACCTTAGAGCGCAGACAGGGCCTCAACCCCCTTTTTCTATATATATATATGTATATATAAATATATGAGGAGGCAATTACTGGTAATTAAAGTGTAACAGGAGTCTTAACGTAATGCATTCTTAAATTCTTAGTGTATGGGCACGGTGGATTTGCTTTCAGCGACATGCCTGCCTCAGCTTATCCACTCGCCTGCTACCTCCAAATAAAATTCTCATATCCTGCTTTCAAATCTGTGCTGTATCTGTGAGCGCTAACAGTCAGGATACATGACTTAAAACATCAACCAACTGCAAGCTTATTTCATAAACAAATGATAGCTGGTATTGGATCGATTGCTATGGGCAACTCCAGAGAGAAGAATCTGTGGAACATGATCTTAGATTTGTGTCCCAAATGAGGTGGTGAAAGCTGCGCTATGCAAGTACAGAAAATATTTTGTGTTGTATTACCTACTATTTAATTATTTATTTAGCCAGAGGTGACCTGCAGTAAGTGTTTGATCAGTGATCAAAACAAAATAATCTATGGTTTAATTGAGATGTTATCTTTCACCTATGACCTCACCCATATTTGGATCCTTATGTAACAGGCTATGTTTTGCTGGCAAGATGAAAGTGCTCCTGCCTAGAAATATTGACATATAAAACAGAGTTCTGCAGCACTCCACATGGCATCCATTAGTCTGTCACAGACACTGTAATGACATTACCACATAAATGTAAAACCCTAGAAAATAGCAACTTGAGGGTTCAGACTAAAGACAGATAAACAGAAAACATTTTTATTGATCAAGTGCACTGTGGGGGGTTTTCAATCCCTGGCGCTATTTCCGACCGGGGGAAATAGACGCCTATTCAATACAGACGTCTCTAAAAGCACTGAAGGCGGATTTCCGCAAAACTGGTCTGACTGTTTTGTCGAAATAATTGGCTCTGGAATGTCAAATTCATGGCTTGATCTCGATAATCCACATCCATTTTCGCCAACACGCCCCCCCTTTTTGACAGTTTACAAGCGGAACATTGCAACCCATCAGATTCTACTTCTGCCCATAGCAACCAATCAGATGCTACTTATTTATTTAGGGCCTTCTAGAAGTTGTAATTTAAAGATTTGTGGAATATTTAATTCAAGTAAAGTTTATATGATAATTAAATGTTCTCTTTGTCCTAGTCTCATTAATTACCCCAGCCCCACTGTCCAGAAGGGTTGGGAAGGGCCCAAACACTTGGCTGGAAGTCTCTAGGAGGGTTGACAGTAGATGTTTTTAATGTCTACAATACCACACATATATATGCACCAAATCTGAGATGACTAGCCTTGGGCTGGTTTTCACTATGGTATTGTGAAGGGCAGTGCATGGTAATGAGCAACTCTGGAAATGAGCAATCTTCACTTCTTTGTCTCATTACATACCTCCCAACATTTGATGGAAGGCAAGCGGGACAGTTTGAGTGCCGTATTTTGAGGGGCGTGGCCTACCCCATTTTTGCCACTGTGGGGGCATGCCCAGCAGCCCTTCTGGCTGCAGGAATAGACACTGTGTGCATGCACACAGCATCTATTCCTGGATGACAGGGGTGGACTCCCAACTGATACCTGGGTTTAAGACACATTTTCACTACAGTGCTAACCGGTAAATTGCTGAATCAGCCCCGTTTACACTTAACACATGTAAGGCCTGATTTTCCTATAGATTACATAAGAAAATGCCTTTTTAAAGGGCTTTACCAAGGGAGAGGTCACCAAACAGGAGCACCATTATTCAAAAGGGGCACCATTAAAGAAAACATTTCCTGATTAATGAAGAGACCCCAAATATTTATTTGAAAAAAAAAAATTATTTTATTTCAGTCCCAAATATTCAATATGAAAATTGTTAAAAAGTGTCTTCACACAAGACATTTTAAAGTTTTGTGAAAACTGTTGTTTGCAGTATACCTGAGCCACTGGTGTACTTAGACATGTAAAAACTGACCACATGCTCCAATCAGCTCTGTTCTTAAAATATACCAGGTTGGGAGCGTTTCCACTACCCCTGAACTCGGGTGCAAACCGGATCCAACCCTGATCATTACCTGGGTTGGATTGCCAGTGAATTTAAACCATTTGACATGGAAGCTTTTCCACTAGCAGAAAACCCGAGTAGATGCGCGTCCTCACTGAAACGACTGGGTTATTTCTGCTAGTGGAAAAGGGGTTTTAGTGCGGCATTGCTCTTCTTAAAGACACTATAATACTGACCTTGCATACATTTACAACTTATACTTACACATATAAGAAAAAAATGAAAGAAAAGATTTGCCATATTATTTTATATGAGTGTGAAGGATGACATTTTGCAACAAAAGGCTGTAAATGTATTTCTTATTAGTCAAGTGATCTACAAGTGAAGTAAGAATGTACATTGTAAAGGTCCATACACACTGGGCGATTATGCCCAGCGTGTATGAACAGCGATGATTGATATCATCGCTTGAGGGTAAGCCACTTAGTGCATACACACGGAGCAGCTTTCCCCCTGCCTGGTGCTGTCAGCGAGGGGAGGACGGCTTTGCATAGCACAGAGCTATGCAAAGCCATCCTCAAAGCCGCTCATCTGCTGGTATTACCAGCAGATGAACGGCTTTCCCGGCGATGATGCGGGAGCACGAAGCAGCGCTCACTACTCATCACCGGGGCATACACACTGGGCGGCTTTGAGCTGAAAGCTGTTCAAACCTGCTTTTGAGCAGCTTTCAACTCAGTCACCCAGTGTGTATGGGCCTTAAGAGTGATATACTGTTTTGACAACTGTTACATTATATTTTTAGAATGATAACTGTAATGCTATCATTGGCTAGTGATTTTTTTTTTTATCACTAAGAAGCAATTAGATCCTATTAGTTTGGATGGAGAAGTAGGGAAGGAGTGAGCTGGATTGTGTGGCAAGTGCCAAGATCAGAACCTTTGCAAAGATCTCTGGCTACAAGTAAGCAATACGTCTAAGTAGTCTTCTTGTCAGTAAAGTTCTGTGGAAATATTATTTGTAGGCATGTTGTGCATACTCTGTACTGATGGCCAGTTACTTGAAATAGGTAACAAAAAAATTAATGTTCCATCCTGGCATTTATACACTTATACTGCTTTTAGATCTTAGTCCGGCACTACACCCGGGTCGCCCTCTGAATAATGGGTAACCCGGATTTAGTGAGAAAGTGCCGATACAATATCCCGGGTTCGACCTGGCATTGCAATCTTCATATATCCCAGGTCGAATTGCCGGGTTAGTCGACCTGAGTTATTAGGTGTGAAGCTTTCACACTGCACCTCGACCCAGGAAGCGACCCGGCAACCGGGTTATTTTGTGACCTGAAAGGGGTATTAGAGGCACCATTGTTGAAAAGGGGAGTCTAATTACTTTAGTAAATTTCTGATTATCACAAGACAGTACCACCCCAATACTGACATCATTAAATATAGGGTCTCCTCATCTGATGCATTAGATTGGCTTTAAAAAGAAAAGAATGAAAATAAATAAGCATTATTATTTTCAAGTGCAGGTATTATTAAAACCTAAGGGGGAATTCAATTAGCTGCTGTAAATTACTGCAGGCTAATTGAAACCCTGTTAACAAATAAACCTGCAAACACCCCATATTCTATGGGTAAATGTCCCAAATCCAGTGGCGGATTTTACCTATGGGAAGGACTGCAGTGCCCCAGTAAAATCCACCACCTTGTTCAGCCTTAGAGCAGCAAGATGCAGTCCGTGCAATGGCTTCATTGTGACTGGCAGTGACTTCCTATTGGAAGTCCTACCTGCCGGTCACCCCCATGACAGGCAGTCCCATTGGGATGTGTTTCCTCCCTCTGAAACTGTGCAGGCTGTGATAGGCATAGAGCTGGCTTCCTCAAGGAAGCCACTCCCTGCCTTACCGTACAGCCCTAAACGGCTTCTATGGGCTGCTTTACATTTAGAAAAACATTTAAAATAATATCGCCCATGCAATTTCCGGTCATGGACAGAGATCGTGCACGAAAATAACAACTGAATTCCCCCAAAGGTATTTACAGTGATCAGTAAAGAAAAACTGCACTTCACTGTCTTTTCTAATTCAATTACCCCCCCCCCCACCACCACCACCACCACCACACACACTTTTTGTGCTCCTGTACAAGACTTAGCTGTGTGAAAAGATACAAGCAAAGTTAATCAAGGTTTCACCAACTTACAAGTGTTCTGAAAAAAACAAAGAAAAAAAAAAACATATGGATAACTTGTGCAGGTACTGGGATGTGACCTGCCCCAAAAGTGTCAAAACAGATTCAGTAGCGAAGGAGTAGAGTAGAATCTAATCTTCATGGCTGCAATTATACAAACGCTCTGATTGGAGGTAGAGTAGGCAGGAGTGAAAAGGTGGGTTTTTAGTCCTTGAATGAATATAAGTTATAGGAGAGCCTGAATGAGTGAGGTGGAGAGCTCCATGTAATCAGTGGCGTAACTATAGCACCGCCGCCCCCGCAACTGCGCGCGGGGGGGGGGGGGGGGGCGCTGTGCATGTGCGGGCGCCGGGGGGCTGCAGTGCTATAGTTACAACCCACCGCCCCGCCGAGATCCCCCGCAGTCTTTACCTGTCTTCAGTACGCGCTGGTCCCGGCTCCCTTCTTCTGCTATGAGGACACCACAAAATGTCCACCCACATTTAGCAGACAGTTCTCTGAAACTGTCTGCTGTATGGGGGCGGACATTTTGTGGTGAACGTAGGTAAGATTGCGGGGGATTGGGGGGGATTGGGGGGTTTGCATGGGCGGCAGGGGTTGGTGCGGCGGGGGTTGGTGCGGCGGGGTGGGAGGGCAGGCGCCCGCCCTTTAACGGCAGGGGGGCGCCCAAAACCTAGTTACGCCACTGCATGTACTCCTATGTTCATCCTCATCCCTTTGCTCCTGCTCTCTAAAGCTGGGTGCACACTACGCAATATTACAAACAAAATTGCTTATTTTGACCCTTCTGAGCATCATCATTTGTAATATTGCCCATTGTGCACGCTCAATATCATTAAACATACGTGCTTTCGTGGGACGTTAGCGAAGTTTTCTGCAATATGTTCAGGCAGCTCAATTTTGAATATATTGTCAATGACTGCATGTATGGAGAGGGAACAGGATAAAATCACTGAACGATATCGTTAGCCATATCGTTTAGTGTGTATGCATTATATCGTTTCACTGGGAGTTCAAACACCGCTGATATAGCTCATGGAGCATAGTGGCTAATGTACACCCAGCTTAAGTCTGACCTGTATATCTAGTGTGTAAGCCCTTATGATCAAGACACCACTACATACAGTATCACCTCATGGCTGCCCATCGTATTTACAACACTTGCACCTAAAATGTTTTTTATTGCTTTGATCTACTTATATGTAGGGAGTCTGTACTTGTTTTGATTTACTTATCATGCTCACTGGATACCCAATCTGTGGCACCTGTCTGTCTGCAATATTGTCTTGTACTGTAATGGGGCCAATACACCAGTGGGGGCGATACTCGTGGGGCAATATGCGACGAGTGTTTGGCAGCAATCATCGGGGATCCACCGGGGGATCGGGAACATTTGCCATGTAAAAAAGTCTTGTTGTTTCCCCTATCCCCATTGGTATTGGGGAATTGGGATTTTTAAGCATGTTTAATAACCCCGATCCCCAAGTGCAGTGGGATCAGGGTATGGATATTGATAAACAGCAGATGTACAGTATGGACCCCATAAGTGAATGTCTTCTTGTTTTAATCATTTGTTTTTGTACTTTATTAGGCACTATGGAACCCTTGACTAAATATTAAATTGTTGTTTTCAGACACCACTAATTATTAGTATTATTTGTTGTTATTTTTAAGCACCCATCAATTTAAAGCACATTCAGGAGATTGTGTTACAAACTAATTACATCCAATTAAACAAAGAGAACCTTTTAAATTGACACTAGATTTCAATCTACGCCAACTGCTTACACTGTTACGCAAAGTCCAATAACTGTAATGTCTCCGTCCTCATCAGCATGGAGAAACTGTACCAAGAACACCTGAAGGTGAATAAAGAGCATGGGTGATTACTGGCTGCCAACTACTGTTCCACCATTATTATCAATTTAATCTTTCTTATCAATTGGAACTCTAAATGGAAAATTGGAATCAGACAGATCTGGGGTTTGATTGGTACAAATGGGGAGGGCAAGGACAGCTGAGGACAGTCATGGTAATATAAAAAGGCATTTTAAATGCTCCATTGTAATCTTCTTTAGCGAGGAGAGACGAAAACATGAAGTGGGTGGTGTTTACTTTCATCTGCCTCCAGCTGGCAGAGGGGCTGGTAAGGTGAGTGCCAGCCATCTTATGTACATTCTATACAATGGACGATAAATGCCTTGCCAATATTATTTACCAGATTTTAACTTAAAGAATAATCTTTTTTTCTTTGATTTTACATTTAGTATTGCTACCATAGTTCTCCAAGCTCCCGAGGAATTATAATTCCATGCGTAACATATAACTGAACATTGTTCTTTATTTTATAGAAATTGTAGAAAATATGTATTGCTTAATAATTATACCTTAATACCTTATACCATAATTTAGTTTGAGGCTTTATACAGAACCTCTTTTATCCAGAACCTCTTAGACACTGATTAAAAACATTAGACAGTTGATATCATTATATACAGAATATTAACCTGTTTTGTAAATTGCATTTTTTTTAAATCTATATTGAAAAACATAATAATATTTAAAGTGTAAATAAACTACCTACCCAGTATAAAACTACCTACCCGGCCAAAACAAATTAAAGGTTTAACTTATATAATGCCCCTTTCCCACTGCAGCTAAAAAACGGTAAATTGCTGATTTTCAGAGCAATTTACCGTTTTAAGGCTACAGTGGGAAAGTGCAAGAGTTGAAATACCGTTTAAAGCTAAATGGTATTTCAACCCGTTTTTAAAGCAGAGTCCTACACGTTAAAATAACGTTTAAGAGGCAGTGGGAATGCCTCTTAAACGTTATTTAGCCTCCAGGCAGTCCCAGTGCCTGATTAGACCTAGTAGTTCTCACTTTGTGCATGTGTAATGAGTGCACGTGCATAATAAAGAGCCGCTCATTACATATGTGCATTTGTAATGAGCGGCTCATTACATATGCACAAAGAGAGAACTACTAGTTCTTATCAGGCACTGGGACTGCCTGTACCCTGCATGGACCCCCACTGCCCTGCATCCCCGTGCAGGTAAGTACAAGGGGAGGGGAGGTGGGGGCACAGGGCAGGTACGGGGGGTTAATCACTCTTTACACTTGGGGGGGGGGGAGGGATTAGGCACTCTTTACACTGGGGGGAGGGGGTTAGGCACTCTACATTTTACACCACAGGTCTTCAACCGGTGGCCCTCCAGATGTTGTGGAACTACATTTCCCAGCATGCCCTGACAGTTTTGGCATGCTCTTATAGGAAAAAATGTGGCAATGCATGTTGGAACATGTAGTTTCACAACATCTGGAGGGCCATAGGTTGAAGACCCATGTTTTACACGGTTCACTGCAATGGGAATGGTACTTAAATGGTATTTAAAACGGTAATCTGCTGCAGTGGGAATGCTAATACCGTTTTAAATACCATTTAAGATTACCAGTACTTTAAACTGGTCTGCAGTGGGAAAGCAGCATAAGGGAAGTAAGCACCACAACACACACACACACACTTCACCAACAACAAATAAAGTAGATAATATATTTGAAAATGTTTCTGATTTATTTCACAACACATCTGAATAATGCAAGTTCTTTGTGACAGTTTTAACTATCTTAATTTCATTATGGCATTCGGCATATTGCAATCTGAGGGAAGCTCTTCACTATAGAATCATTTATATTGAACTCCAATTACCCCGGCCCTACTACCAAATAGCAAATATCCCTGCAAGATATACTCACCAACAATTAGCTCTGCTAATGCAATTCTTCAGGAAAATTCTAAAAATCAGTGTTTCTGACTCCAGTCAACCATTAAGTGCCACACAGAGATCCCAAGTTATCCTGCTACCTGTGGTATTACCACAAGCTAGAACATTATCTCCCAGATTTTCTGCTAATTAAGCAGAGAAGTGTATACTGTGAATCTATTCCTTATTAATTAAGATCTTAAATATTATATAGTAAAAGTGTTTATCAATGACCGCTTGATTCCCTGGTGTTTAGGCTGGGTAGGCCCACACTGAGCGATTACTTTAACCTTTTGAGCTTTCAGCTCAAAAGCCACCCAATGTGTATGGCTGCCACCACTGATCTGCTGGAATTATGTATGCAGTGAGCAAATTTCAAAACGCCCAGTATGTATGCATCTTTTATCAGCCTGGGTTTCATATAAATAAATACATACATGCATAAATACTTATCTTTATGCTCCATAAAGGTGTCTACAGTGTTTTACACATTAAAGTCAATGTTATTCAAAAATAATATATACTTACTAAGTGATTCATTGTGCCCTACGGATGCACTTCACACCTTTGTGAGGGGCTCCACCCCCTTAGCCTGTGAACGCCTTTATTGCGTGAAATATGGTTTGTGTGGGAGGGGTGGGTGGGGAAATACTGCGGGTGCGGGAGGGGCAGGTATGGTGTGTCCACTGGTGGATGTCAGGGTGCCGTGGGTGTCCGGTGGTGCTGTGGGTGTGGGAGAGTGCGGGTGTGCTGCATGTGGTGGAGTTGCACTTGTGGGGGTTCTTTGGCTGGGAGAGGGGCGGGTGCGGGGGGTCAGGTTGTTGGTGCAGGTGCGGTGGTGTTGTGGGTGGGTGAGGGGCAGTTGCGGGGGTACTGCGGCTGTGTGTGAGAGTTGGGTGCAGGTAATCCATGTGCGGGTATACTGCGTGCGCAGTAGGTGCGGTTGCAGGAGTGCCATAGGTGGATGCAGTGTTACCGCGGATTGGGGAGGTGCGGGTGTATATTGGGTGTGTGCAGGGGTGACATGGGTGGGGGATGTGGTGGGTGTGGGCATACTGCAGTAGTCTTTTGCTCCGGTGCTGGGTGGGCACGGGTGGTTGGAGAGGTGTGTGCGAGTGTGCTGCAGGTGTGGGAGGTGTGCATGCAGTACTGCTTAGGGGGCAGGAGGGTGTCCAGGGGTGCTATCCGAATCCTTCCCATCAGCTACAGCCTCCCCCACACTAATTATCCACAACAACTATCACACCCCCTGATCCCACAAAATCCCTTCATTATCCAAGTGAACTGTCAGCCTTTTGCCTTGATATTATCCACATGCATAGGCACTGAAACCGTGGGTGCTCCGGGGCCCGAGCAACCATGGAAAGTGAGGAGCACCCACGGCCATGGCAGGCGCTTACCCGTTCTGTCGGCATCTGGCGATTATGCTGCACGGCTAGCAACACAAAATCCTTTACCGAGAGAGACTTTAATGTGCGGATGCAAGTGCAGAACGGTACTACAGCCGCAGCAGGGTCCCAGCAGCGAATATGCTGTCAGCAGCGGGGGACCCTGCAGCGGATGGGAGCTAGTAGCGGTATTAATACTGCTGCTAGTTCCCATATTCCGCAGGGACCCCCACTGCTGACGGCATATCCGCTGCTGGGACCCCGCTGCGATGCTGCCAGGATCCCGGATGATGAGCAGCGGGTGAACTCTAAGGGGAGGAGTGGGGGGGTATGTGGGAGCGCGCCGCCTTGAGCACCCACCGGAGAAAACATAAATCGGCGCCCTTGTCCTCATGAGCCAACAGCTACCTACCCTCCTATCACCGGCAACACTGACAGGAGGACAACCCCCATCCCCAGGTGTTCCTGGGGCCGTCTGAATCGCAGATAACCACCATCCTTCATGTTACCCCTGATCCTGCACCTCCACCACTGTCAGCCTTATATTGCCACGCAGCAGGCGCAACCCCACTCCATGTGTACTCACCGTCTCAGCTCATCCTCTGTGTCTCCCGCTCCCCGGTGTAAGTAACACATCCAGCACCGGCCGCAGCATGTACACTTCCAGGTCCGATGCATAAGTGGGTATATTGTCCAGGTGTGCTGTACTTGAAAGGGCAGGCCAAATCTGTGTATTGCTAGGCTCTGTGTAATATGCTGGGAGGGGTGTGGAGTTCACTGTGTAACTCCGCCCAGCGTTATACACACAGTGATTGACAGATTTGGCTAAATATATAGGAGATTAATTATTACATTATAATGTAAAGGGGCCTACACACAGGGAGATTTTCTGAGCATTCTATGCGATGCTAGATCACTTAGAATGCACAGCAAGATCACTCAGCACACAGCAATGTCTGTCAGGGCCAGTGTTCCCTACCTGGTGATATTCCTAGATTTATCCAGCATACTATCGCTATGGCCCCTACACATGGAGCAATGTAGGAGCATTTTCTAAGCAACCTAGTCAAATCGCTTAGAAAATGCCCCTAAATTGTTAAGTGTGTAGGCCCCATAAGATTGTATGCCATCATTAGTGCTTATATCCAAGCACAAAACAGTCCACTGCATTAACTGTCATTCAAATTGTTGGAAAATATACTTCAAGACAATCTTTCAAACATATATCTTTAAATTGCACTCATTATACTTATGACACAGCGGTGTCCATTTGAGCATGTCCCTTGTGTTCCGGGAAGTGTCCCCATCTGCTGGTGCTTTCTAATAATACAGCCTTCACCGGTCTGGGTAGCAGCGTGCCATAGTGGCTAATACATCCTTTTTTCCTGGTCCTTAATGTGTCTTGTGCTTGTCAAAGGCTTCCTCAGAAGGTCAACTGCTAGGCTCGGAGGCTGTACCTCGTCCCAGATATATCGTTAAAACTTTTCTGACTGGCAAAAATCTCATACACAGAGTTATGACAGTCGCATAATACAGTGATTTACTGTAGCCTTATATTGTGTATCAATGTTTTGGTTCCACTGGATCCTTTTTGTCAGCGGGGGAAAAAAACTTGTTGCAAAATTAAATCATTTTTGTACTTTTTAAGTTCTTTTTTTTTAACTTTTATAAATATATAATTATTTTCCTCTGTAAACCTCCCATTTCAGAGTTCCCCTGAAGAGGTACAAGTCAGCCAGGGATACCATGCGGGAGAAAGGTATTCTCACAGAGTATATGAAGACACATAAAAGAGATCCTGCACTTAAGTACCACTTCAACCAGAAATTTGATTTTGCTGTAGCCTATGAACCCATGTACATGGATGTGAGTTATATGTCATTATATGCAAAAAAATAAATGTCATAGAATTGTATCAAGATACAGATTAAGTTTTGTTTGCTTTTGTAGACATACTACTATGGACAGATCAGCATAGGAACTCCTCCCCAAAACTTCCTGGTCCTGTTCGACACTGGATCTTCCAACCTCTGGGTCCCATCCACCTCCTGTCAAAGTTCAGCATGCAGTAAGTATTAAGTTGTCTTAGGAGGTTATTGTAGTTTGGGTTTAAAGCATCTACAGTATTCTGACCTCACTACACATGGCGGCCAATGCAAGATCGCTCAAAGCTAGGGGATTCGGTGGCGGGGGTGGGTTGGCGTTCCGCGGGGTGGTGTTTCAGCGCTTGGTAAGCAGTGAATTTCGCTGCTTACCAAGAATTAGGCCCATGGTGGGTTATTAAGATTGCTAAACCTATTTGCTATTTTGTAAAACGATATATGCCTAATCAGAATCTGTACACAGTAGGGATTGGGCATCAACATTGATGGTTTAGAGCAGCGGTACTCAAACTGTGGGTCCTGACCCCAAAGTGGGTCCCGATCTTCTCAGCATGGGGTCGCGACTCCATGTTGTGACCATCGGGCTGATGACTTTTCTAATCTCAGTCAGTGATTCAAGGAGTCTGAAACATCTGTTGAATTGTCTGGTATTTTAGACTCTCATATGTAGTAAACAATAAACATGGGCCAATTTGTTTTATGCTGCCACAAAATTATGCAATATGCACATATATCTGTATACTGTATTTCAGAATTACGTTTACTGTCCCAGTGGACGGAATGCCGGCAGTCACAATACTGACGCCGGCATCTTAATTACCGCTGGGAGACCAACTGTTGTCATCCTTCCTGCTGGCATCCCAAACATAAGTATGTGTGCAGCATTAGCATTGTTCTTGGGGGGAGGGGGTGTTATGTTTGACCTCTTGGAGACTTACATTTATGCTGCCGGGGTTTAGGCTGCGAGGAAGGAGGGTTAAGCACTTAGGAGGAGTTAGAGTTAGACTCTACGGTGTGTGTGTGTGTGGGGTAGGTTTAGGCAGTAGGGTAGCAGGGTTAGGCACTAGCAGGGGGGTAGGGTTAGGCTGCATGGTGTAGAAGGTTAGGCTGCAGTCAGGAACGGTTAGAGAAGCCAGGGAGAAGGCAAGTATATTTACCGGACCCCTGTTGGCATTCCCTCCATTGAAATGCCAGCGTCTGTATTCTAAACGCTGGCATCCCCACTGCCAATAAGGTGTATGTATGCCGTATTTCAACATTGTCATTTATATTATGAAAAATTTAGGGTATGCTGTTTTTCTTTTCCAATGTCCTGCTTTGTATTTCTAGCCCTTCTGTTTAATATGTTGTATGTACAGACTCTTTAGATACAGGATAAATGCATTCATGAGCAAAAGCATTAATAGTGCTGGTTAATAAAAAAAAAATGGACCAACCGCATAAACATAACAACTGTATTTTTTTTTAATCATTTAATAATATTTATTTATAATTTCATGATGAAAAGTGTAAATTTAATAGATGATGCTCATTTTTTACTTGACATATTTTATGTACAATGAGTAAAGAGTTTTTTCTGCTGTATGCAGGCAACCACAATATGTTCAATCCCAGCCAGTCCTCTACCTATACAACCAATAACCAACAGTTCACCATGTCCTATGGCAGTGGCAGTGTCAGTGGTGTCTTCGGCTATGACACAGTGGCTGTAAGTAAACTGAGATTAAACTCTTTTGGCATGCATATATATATATATATATATATATATATATATATATATATATATATATATATACACATATAGGATCGTGCGTCACTAGGCCACAAAACACATTAGGATGTGACCTAATGATGTATGATCCTCCCGACATGGTGCTTCTCCTCTGTGTGCACATTCGACCTGGTTTCCAGTTTCCAGCGCACAGCGGCTTACTCTGGTCAGTGGCATGGGGTTAAGACTCCCGGCAGTATCCATGGTAGTGGATGGAGACATAGGTGCCGATTTATATTTTTGCTGGTGGGTGCTCAAGCCAATAATATAGAGTGGCTTCATGGGGTGATAATACCAATAATACCAATTTATATTACGGAGCACAGTTGTCTCATATATTCAAATTACAGCAACAGAGTTCCACATACATAAATTCCCCCACAGTGCAGGTACATAAATGCCCCCACAGTGCAGGTACATAAATGCCCCCAAAGTGCAGGTACATAAATGCCCCCACAGTGCAGGTACTCCGGGACAGAATACACTCTTCCCGGCATACTGTTTCCCAGGTGGGGGGTCCGGCAATGTGGGTGCTGCAGCCACAAATTAGCAAGTTAATATGGCAGCCCAGCAGCGGGATACGGGAATCGGCACCTATGGATGGAGAGGTTTGACTGGTAACACCTCTATGATTAAGCCTTGTGGTAACCAGCCCACATTGATTTGGGTTATGGTATGCATCAATAGAATGACTCATCATAGACAGTCATATGGTCACTAATGGTAGACAGTCTCAAGGTTGACAGGGTCAAAAGGTCGACATGGTCTAAAGGTCGACAGGTAAAAGGTCAACATGGTTAAAAGGTGGACATGAAAAAGGTCGACATTGTGAAAAGGTCGACGGACAAAATGTCGACATTAAAAAGGTTGACGCGAGTTTTAAATGATTTTAGGGTGTCTATGTTGACATAGGTCGACATGGACTCTGTAATTGTACCACATCCCCTCGCATGGCTCGCTGCACTCGCCATGCTTCGGACTTGGTGCCTCGCTGCGCTCGGCACACTATTTGATTCTCCCTCCATACCCTAGTGGATGGTAGGGCATGAAATGCTGCCTGTCGGCATATGTCGGCTGAAAATTTTGTAAAAAAATGCATGTCTACCTTTTCCATGTCAACCTTTTCAATGTTGAACTTTTGACCATGTCAACCATTCGACCCTGTCGACCTATTGTGTGTTGACCATTAGTGGTCGACCATATGACTGTCTATCATGAGTCAGTCTATGATCAGTCCGGATACCATTGATTTGTCCTTTGGTAAAAGCAATACTTATTGATGCTTGTTATACATGTGCATTTTATAATAAAAAAGGTTTATTGCACTATGGAGCACCCCCTATCCTAATCGTGCTTTTGACAGAAGCAGTCTTTTATATATTATTTATATATATCTAGTGTCCGTATGTCTCTGAAACACTGCGATCTGTTGGCAGCGAGTGAGACTACGGGTGAGATTTAATAGAGTGTGATGTTTAGACTTTTGTGATTTTTTCATAAAAAAGTCTGAATTCATACATTTTCCAAAAATCGCACATTTAATAAGATTCGAATTGAGCTAAAAATCACACTTTTTCCAACAAAAACGCACATTTTGACCTGTCGATTTTTTCTCACGCTTCAATTCGCAGATGTTTTCCCATTATAAAGTAAACAACTCGCTAATTTAATAGGGTGCGAATTCTAATAAATGTTACCAAAAAAAATAAATAGACCAGGTTCTGAAAGGAGAACTTGACAGAACCATGCACAGATCATTGAGATCTGTGCATGGTTCGGTCTTAAAAAATGTGTAAAAGTTAAAGTGAAAAAAAAAAAAGGCGAGGGCTTCCCCCTCCTGAGCTTAACCAGCCTCAGCCTCGAGTTGGACCTGGTTCCAAATATACGGGGGGACAAAAAAACTGGGGGTCCCCCATATTTTGAAACTGGCAAGGTTTGTCAATCTTAAAACTACCAAGAGTCTGGGGCTGGTTTCAGAAATACAGGGGACCCCTACACTTTTTGTCCCCCCATATTTTTGGAACCAGGTCCAGCTGGTTATGCTAAGAAGGGGGGGCCCCACGCCATTTCTTTTTCTTTTACTCAAAAATGCACATTACCATGTCCCCAAAATCGCACATGTCCTCAAATTCTAAAATGATTAAAATTCGCATTTTCATGACTAAAAATCACACCATATCGCATTTTTTGCTCATTAAATTGTCGAATTCCTCCCCAAAAAATTTAACTTTTTTAAAAAAATGCGGTAAGGTACGTACCTTAACTAAAAATCACATAATATTAAATATTGCCCTATATCTCTTTCTCTCTCTCACAGAGGCAACTAGCTTTCAAAGCTTTTGCTTCGAGCAGGCTTACTAGTACATACATTATATACACATACACACACACACACATATATATATATATATATATATGTATATGTATATATATATATATATATAAATATATATATATATATATATATATTACTAGTAAGCCCGCCCGAAGCAAAGGCTTCAAAAGCTAGTCTGCTACCTTGTGAATGCCTTTTGTGTTTGTGCCTGTGTGAGAGAAAAAGAGATGTATTTCTCTCGCTTCCCACAGATGGCAGTGTTTCGGAGACACACAAATGGACACTAGACTATATATATCATTCAATAAGAAGACAAGGGCCATTGTGTACTAAGTGTGCTGGACCTGAACCATAATTTTTTTTAATAAACAGTTTATCTTGTAATAATCCACCCATGAAGTCACTAGTGATATATTTTCCTATTTTAATGGAATGTTGTATAACATCAAAGACACACACACATATATATATATATATATATATATATATATATATTTATTTTTTTGCATCTCCAAAAAATACTTGTCCCTTGAAGTACAAATCTTGTTACCATGTAGGTACAAGGACTAACCCTCACTAACCAGGAGATTGGACTGACCTACTCAGAGAGTGGCAACAGTTTCTACTACTCAAAATTTGATGGCATCTTTGGAATGGCATATCCTGCCATGTCTGCAGGGGGTGCCACCACTGCTATGCAAGGAATGTTACAGCAGAACCTGCTTAACTACCCAATCTTCAGTGTCTACATGAGCAGGTAAATAAACACTGGACGTACCAAAGAGCATTGAGACAGAAGGCAGTGCATTGAATAATTTAGGTAATCATATTCAGATCACCGCTACAAACTATCTCAACTTTTGTACTGAATTGTGATTTAGTAAATTGATCAGTCACTACTTCCATCAGATGTAAGTGATCTATGTTTTTATAGCACAGCAGTGACAACACCTCAAATGCAATAATAAAAAAAAAAATTGTTATATGTTTTAATCTGTACTTTGTCAAGAATTTATACTGATTGTTCAATCGGAATACACCTTTTGCTGTTGAAGGTGGGTGTGTGTATAGGGTGAAGGCTTGTCATCAGGATATACACATGTTTGGTGCCTTATTTATTCAGTATAAGGTAGATTGCTAGGCCTCTAAGCTGGAACAGTGTCTAGTAGGGGCGTAACTAGATATTCATAGGCCCCATAGCAAAAGGTTGTAAGGGCCCCCTATTTAGCAGCTGATGGTGATAAATGTATGTAAACATATTACTTAGACAGTAAAGATATGGGGCCCTTTAGCTCTTGGCCCGATAGCAGCTGAACCCCTTGCACCTATGGTAGTTACGCCCTTGGTGTCTAGCATCTGAAGTGTCTTGTTGTAACTAAGGTGTCATTAGTTTTTATAAATAAATATTGACACTATATTGGTGTTAAACCGAAGCAAAACTGCCACTAATGAAGATGCACCTACTGTCTGCATAACCTTCCAACTCTGCATTATATTTACTGTAAACATCCTAGCAGCTGATGTGTGACCTTGTGCATGTATACATTTTCGTATTTCAAAACTTACTTATATAAACCTGAAATAACGACTCGGAGACTTGGGTTTGGCAGAAATTGTTAGCTGAATTTATTGAAAACACTTTAAGCTAATTGCTTGTATTAGAATTCCTTAATTAAATGGTGGCCCAGAAAGAACGGCTAGTGATCTAAGCTCCACCCCACGACTGACGTATGTAATGACGTATTCCCTACACAAGCGGTATGGCTCCACCTACTCCATTGACTGCCACCCGCCTGGGTGGTCTCGCTGCCCCCCGAGCGGGAGATCTAGCACAGGCCTATAGTCAATGGAGGTGAGCGCACCGAGAACAACCGATGTGATGTATAAACATCGCTTACTGAAGGCCTAAATCAATTAATCTGCCGTTCTTTCCCGCCTTTCAGCCAACGCGTTTACAGCCCCCCTTTATCCCCCCCTTACTAAATCGTAATAGGGCGGGTAGGGTGGGAAATTCCACAGGGAAAAGAGGAAGACTCCTCCTTCCCTGTTCCTATTATCCCAGCTAACTCTGCCCTCCCCTGTTTTCCTATTGGCTCCGAGTCACATGCTCCATAGTGTACACACAGCCTTGGATGTTTAATTCACTCCTTTCCTATGGCAGTCATTACGTTATTCTAAACATCCTAGCAGCTGATGTGTGACCTTGTGCATGTATACATTTTCGTATTTCAAAACTTACTTATATAAACCTGAAATAACGACTCGGAGACTTGGGTTTGGCAGAAATTGTTAGCTGAATTTATTGAAAACACTTTAAGCTAATTGCTTGTATTAGAATTCCTTAATTAAATGGTGGCCCAGAAAGAACGGCTAGTGATCTAAGCTCCACCCCACGACTGACGTATGTAATGACGTATTCCCTACACAAGCGGTATGGCTCCACCTACTCCATTGACTGCCACCCGCCTGGGTGGTCTCGCTGCCCCCCGAGCGGGAGATCTAGCACAGGCCTATAGTCAATGGAGGTGAGCGCACCGAGAACAACCGATGTGATGTATAAACATCGCTTACTGAAGGCCTAAATCAATTAATCTGCCGTTCTTTCCCGCCAAAGCGGGGGTCCTGGTCCCAGGACACCCCCGCCCCGCCACCAGACTAGAGCACCATAAGGACGCTCCTAGAAATAGATCCTCCTCAACTCTGAGCCTCCCTTTCCTTACGTAGGGGATTCTAACCGGGAAAGGCCACCGGACCGCTCCAGGTCAGGGCCTGCAGCTTCCCTGCTGTGCTAGTGTGGATCAGACCACTCGAGGTCAGGGCCCGCAGCTTCCGTGCTGTGCCCTTGGCCAACTGACCCCTTCTAGGTCAGGGCCCGCAGCTTCCCTGCTGCGCTAACATGCATCAGACCACTCAAGGTCATGGGCCCACAGCTTCCATGCTGTGCCCAATGGGCAACTGACCACTTACAGGTCAGGGCCCGCAGCTTCCCTGCTGCGCTAATATGCATTAGACCACTCAGGGTCATGGGCCCACAGCTTCCATGCTGTGCCCAATGGCCAACTGACCACTTACAGGTCAGGGCCCGCAGCTTCCCTGCTGTGCTAATATGCATCAGACCACTCAAGGTCGTGGGCCCCCAGCTTCCATGCTGTGCCCATGGCCAACTGACCACTTACCGGTCAGGGCCCGCAGCGTCCCTGCTGCGCTAGGTACAAGAATTGTGCACTGGTTTGTAAGGCTATGATATGTTAGCGTATTTTAGGAGGATCTGCCAAAGAAAATAAAAATTTCTGATGCCCAATTTTGGTAGCATATAATTTGGTAAAGTACCAATAGAACGCCCATTTCTGACACAAAGGGGGAAGGGTTCTGGGGAATGGGGATTACTCGGCCGGAGGACAAAAACGTCTGGACCTGCTGAGGGACTATTGACTATAGAATTCAGTCTGTCAGTTCAGGTAAAAAAGCGTGAAAACTCCGGACGCTCTGCCCAACAACAGAGCGTAGTTAATCCCCGAGTAGGATGGGCACACTTGACATACAAACATCCACCCAAGCGCTAGCGCAATCAGGCTGGCGCACTGCCCTCATGGCAGTAGATGCGGGCAGATGTACTTATTGTAACAAGCGGAACGCCATCGGCCTAAAGCCTCAAACTCTTCCGCCGTGCGGCCTGCCCTTGCCGCGGTTGTAGCCGCCCCTACTCTGTGAGTGTGTGCAGAATTCCCTTAGGGAGAGGCCACCCTTCAAGGCATCAGCGCAACATCCAGCTGAATGGGTACCCCACTTCTAGGTCAGGGCCCGCAGCTTCCCTGCTGTGCCCAATGGCCATCTGACCACCTACAGGTCAGGGCCCGCAGCTTCCCTGCTGCGCTAATATGCATCGGACTAGTCAAGGTTGTGGGCCCCCAGCTTCCATGCTGTGCCCATGGCCAACTGACCACTTACCGGTCAGGGCCCGCAGCTTCCCTGCTGCGCTAATATGCATCAGACCCGTCAAGGTCGTGGGCCCCCAGCTTCCATGCTGTGCCCATGGCCAACTGACCACTTACAGGTCAGGGCCCGCAGCTTCCCTGCTGCGCTAGTATGTATTAGACCCCTTAAGGTCGGCATGTCCCTTTTTAGCCCCACTTACTCCCCTTACTGTAGTTAAGTAAGAGGGATTACAATACTGCGCCGCTGAAGGCTGCTGTAACCATTGTGAAGGTTGCCCTGTAGCGATGGCCGTGGGCCCCCTGATCTGTGAGCTTCCACATTAAGCCGTGTTTCCTTTAGAAAGAAAGGGCCATGACGTATAGCTGTAATTGGCTGTTGTGCCTGCGGCTCTCTTTCAAGCCTCGCGTATCTGCGGTGTAGCCGTATTGAACCACCCCTGGCCAAGCCGCCCTCCTGCTCTTATTGCTGTGTCCTTGCTTGCTCGCCCGCCTACTGGCATACCTGGCTGGCTGTGCCCTTGGGAGCCCTGGCCGTGCTACTTACTTCCGGCCCCTTTTCCTATCAAGAGTGGCTGGTGTGAGGCACAGCATGCGCAGAAAGGGAAGAACACTAAAAAACATTGTCTCACCACTGGAAGGACCGTCACCTGCTTGCTCTGACTCGGCTGTCCACACCTCATCAACCTCAGTGTTCGATTTGGATTCGATTTCCCATTCCTTCCACGTTTTCTCGAGCCATTTGTCATCTGTGGAGACATGTGACTGGTCCCTGTCCTACTGCCCTCACACTTCCCTGATGCTGGAGCTATGTTATATACTAATATATAGTGCGATCCGCAGAGGGTGAAGTAGGGCTTTGGGGGGTGGGTTCAAAATGTTAATATGGTATTGCGACATATGGCCATATACGCCAGCTCCTTACGCTATGGCTAGCGAATAATAGGTTAAAGGATGCCATCATCCCGATGTATGTATTCCTGCAATTGCTACTATCTATGTGTTAGCGGTGATTCATATTGTTCCTATATAACATAGTGCTTTCTAGGGAACCTTTTACCTATAGCGCACTGCCCTGGATTTTAAATTCTATATTTCCTTCCCTATGGACGCATATGCCCATTAAAGCTCATTTTGCTGTAAGCACCCATGCATGTACCAGTATGAGTGTGGAATATTATAATTGGGACCATTGGTTAATATTGTAATGCTGGAGGTGTAGGCTTTACCTATGGTGCTGCTTGATGCCAAGCCCTAGGGAATATCTGAGCGGGAACCTAGCTCTGTCCATGCACCTCACTTCTGTGTTCTGCGGCCGAGCACGGCATAATTTTTCCGTTGCTGTTATTTAATAGCAGATCTGAGTAGCAGATGGCGGCTCTTCTGTCCTAGAATGTAGCTAATCGACCCTTAAAGGCTAGTGCTCTTCAATACTCCTTGTGCTGCGCCCCGTGCCTCTACTGTCATATTATGTCATCTATTTATTATGCCGTTATAAGGCCCCAATTTCTAGCCAATGCCTGGATAACAGTGATCCCTGAGACAACACACCTTTTACTAACCACTGTATACTTAGGGATTGCGGCTGATCTTGTTGAGACATAAAACACCAAGGGGCCAAGTGTTATTATAGCAAGAGATTGCGGTTAGTGGGCAATATGACAGAATATCTACAGATTGTAAGCTTGCAGCAGGGTCCTCCTACTTCCCAATCTGTCGTTACCCCGTTTGATTTCCCCTTGTCTCTGATTGTAGAGCGCAACAGAATTTGCTGCGATATATAGGAAACAGCAAATCAATAGATCAATGCGCAAATGTGACAATTGTAGAAGGAAGTTTGACTCCTGTCCTAGAATATAGCTGCTCTCACCGTTAAAAGCTGTTGCTTTTAAATAACTCATTATGCGTTGCCCTGTACTTCCACAATCATATTATGTAGTCTATTTATTATGCCTTTATAAGGCTGCAACTTCCAGACAAATGCACTGGAGAACGGTGATACCTGAGCCAAACGCCTTTTACTGTATACCTAGGGATTGCGGCTGATCTTATTGAGACGTACAAAAACACAAAGGGCAAACGTGTTAATTATAGAAAGAGATTGCTGTTAGTGAACAATATGGCAGAATATGTATACCTTGTAAACTTGTACCCAGTTTGCTTTATCACTGTCTACAACTGTGAAGCGCAACAGAATCTGCTGCACTATATGGGAAACTCTAAATAATTAATTAAATCAATATTCAAACGTATCAATTATAGAGGAAATTGCTGCCAGTGGGCAATATGGCAGCATCTGTGCAGTATGGCAGTACAGTGGTTAGTATCACTGCTACTAGCTGGGTTATTGCGTAATTGCAATACCTTGTCCAACCGTTTAAAAACCATACTGTACCAGCATGCTTTTTCATTTTTACAATTGTAGCAGTATATAAACCTAATGCCGTCCGTCCTGGTGGTGGCCAAAAACCTAGGGGGTCCCTGTCAGGGGCGCAATCAATTGCCATATGACATCTATGTGGCCTCCGTGTCCTGACCAGCGGTTGGGACATACGAGGCTACTTTGACTACTAGTTTCAGGGAGATGCTAGTTGGTCGAATAATTTTTGGACGGTGCCTTATGAGGCGGCGTGTCATGCCCCACCCCAAGGCGTGTCTAGTTCCCTATAAGGAGAGCTTGTGCACGTGGCCTAGAAGCCTGGGTGTGTACTGCTACATCTGAGGGGAATTATTATTATTTTTGTTTTTAAATTGCCTTATATCCCAATGTAGGTGAGGCCCGAAGCAGATATTTTGAGGCAAAATATAACAGTGTCATGTGTGCCTCCAGCAGTTACTCGGGGTTTCCTCACACACTCTAAAAACATGCTGTCAGGTTAATCGGGCAGACAGGATGGGCCAACGGATAAATGTAAAGCATGGCAGTCCGAGTTATCCCCTTTTCCCTGCCTGGGCTCTCTTGCGCTGCTTCTCCAATCTCTACCCTTGCTTTCCTATTCCTTCCTATTTTCCCCTGAAGATCCCTCCATCAGTAGTGTTAAAACCCCTGCCATGTAGGGCCCCTTTTAAAGAAAACAGAGAGGAGTGAGGGGTCCAATGCGGGGGCTGGTGGGATTGATCTAGAGTCAATACCAGACCTTAGAAAAGACCTGGAGTGTTCCCCTGCCTCTGAGCCCCGCATTCCCACCTCAAATTCCTCTGCCTTACCCCTTCCCTGTGAGTCTGAGGTGAGTGCGTGCCGCCAGCGCCCTCTAGTGGCTGATCCGACTCCCCCTGTTACGTTAGTTGTTGCTGCTGGCATTACTTTCCCCCCCCCCCCGCAGCTTCTCCCGTGCCAACCCCCCGTTGACCCTTGAACCGTGGCTTCCAGCTCCCTGCGAGGCCTTGCCGGTTGGAGCCGTGGTGCTTTTGCTGGCCTGGCTCCCTTAGGCGCCTAACCCGCCATTCCCCCCCCAGCGGCGTGATTGCCTGTACTCTCCCCCTTCCTTCCGCCATCCCCGGGCGGGTGTGTACGGCAGCCCTGGATTCTCCCATAGAGGGACCCGGCAGGCGGACATAGGTATGAGGGGACAATGCGCGGTGCCGCGGCGACACAGCTGATGTGTCGGTCGCCGCAGCACTGTCCAGTGCCTTGCTAATGGACCGGCATTGCGTGGAGGCAGCGGGGCGCCGTGGGGAACAGAGCGATGGCTCTGAGGCTTTGAAGCTCAGACCGGCCTAGATTTGCGCCGCTTCTCCCATGATCCGGCCAGGGAACGGAGGTAAGAGGGGACATGGAGCGGTGAGGCAGCGACACCGGTGATGTGTCCATTGCCGCAGTACCGCCCGATAAGGTGCGTGGAGGGGGACGCTGTCTGCCAGCAGCGGGACGATTGCGTAGGCTGCGAGGGTGAGCGGACAGGCCCGGCCTCCCCAGCAAATAATGCGGGTGGTTGGGACCTGCGCTGCGGGCGGATGCCATCGTTCAGGGGTGCAGGCGGGCACACAATTAAACAGTTGGGCTAATAATATGGACTGAACAATCTGGGCACGCAGACTAACAACCAAAATTCTCCCATATGTCTTGTAATCCTGAGTGTAAAGCTAGTGTACAATGCTAGTGTATAACCCCTTGTCCCTAAAGGTTAGCTAAAGTCTACCTAAATACCAATGTCTATAGATCAAAGGCTAGCTACCAAACCTAGGGCTATATTCTATAGCAGGGTCAGGGAGGGGAAAAACAAAAGCTTCCACTCACCAGAAATTCCACAGGGAAAAGAGGAAGACTCCTCCTTCCCTGTTCCTATTATCCCAGCTAACTCTGCCCTCCCCTGTTTTCCTATTGGCTCCGAGTCACATGCTCCATAGTGTACACACAGCCTTGGATGTTTAATTCACTCCTTTCCTATGGCAGTCATTACGTTATTCTTCTGGACACTGCAAGAACTTTCCACTTCACCTGTTCTTCCACTACAACTATTTGTATTTGTACTGTCATTTTTAAATTTTTGGTACTTGTTTCCTAGCACGGCGCCCATCGCATTGTGGAGGTTATTCTAGTTCACTCGCAAAGGCACAATCACTCTCTAATATACAAAGCCATGTGCACTGCAGGTGGGGCTGATGTAACATGTGCAGAGAAAGTTAGATTTGGGTGTTTTTATGTTTCTGTGCAGGGTAAATACTGGCTGATTTATTTTTAAACTGCAATATAGATATCAGTTTGAAGTACAGACCCCCACCCAAATCTAACTCTCTCTGTACATGTTACCTCAGCCCCACCTGCAGTGCACATGGTTTTGTCCATTAGAGAGTGTTTGTGCCTTTGCGAGTGAACTAGAATAACCCCCTGTATACCATAAGACTAAGTATGGTATGCGATGCGATGCGATGTTGTACAATAAAAAATTGTATGCCATTGTATGCCATACAATGGCATACAATGCGATGGTATACGATTTTTTATTGTACAACCACCCAGATGGGTCCATACAATCAACGGCAACCTGAATCGTGGCGAGTGCAGCGAGCCCGCGAGGGGCGGTGGTCCGCGTCCTCAGAACTTTTCATACCCCCACTATCCACATCGGCATTGAGTTGACTTTATTTATTGTGGCGAGCGCAGCGAGCCCGAAGTGTGGTGAGCCCTGCGAGGGGATGTGGAATACATGTAAAGTAATACGCGTCCCCTCGCGGGGCTCGCTTCATGCGCACGCCATGCTTCGGGCTGTGTGGCTCGCTGCGCTCGCCACACTATCTAAAATCAACTCCACGCCGATGTGGATAGTGTGGTTATGAAAAGGTCGGAGGATGCGTTCCGCCGCCCCTCGCAGACTCGCAGCGCTCGCCACGCTTCGGCTTTGCGTTGATAGTGGGGGTGGGTGGGGGTGCATTTAACATTTAACAATAAAAAATCGTATTGGGGCTGCTTTTACCATTGTAAGCACTCATTTGGGTGCTTATACAATAAAAATTGTATCGCATTGCATGCATCGTATGCGGCTATATGGCATGCAATGCAATGCGATGGCATAAGATGCCATAAGATAAAAAAATTGGGAACCGTGCTAGGAAACAAGTACCTAATTTTTTATTTATAGACATCTGCATGGAAAACTGAACCAAAGTATTTGTGCTGATTATACAATGAAAGTCCTGTTGAATTTGCCAATTCTTATTTATTTACTACTTATTTTATTTTTAAAAAGCCAACATTATTTACCTACTAGTGTCCACTTATTGCACTGACTCATTATGGGCCAGATACACTACACTTCAAAAAGTGATCAAATGGAGAGTGAAAAACAGCCAGCCAATCAGCTCCTACCTGACATTTTTCAAACAAACACTGTCTGTGACCTGTCTCTCTTTGCAGGTATCCTTTGCTGTGCTTTCTGCCCGCCACCTATTTGTATGCCTGTCATTATTTTCCTTCCACTCCTATTCCCACACCCAACGTTCTGAGTTGCCTGTATGGCTCCTCATCACTTTACCTTCACAATCCTCTGCATTGGATCTTACCTTCCCCCCAGTTTCGGTTTACCACTCCTCACCCACAAACCAGCCCCTCTCAGCCTCCTCTCCCCCTTCCAGTCCATTCCATTCCCCTGTACAATCTTGAAAGGCAGATCCATCTGTGTTAAAATGCCTGCTATCCACAACCTCTTTATTTACCTCTCTCTTAACCTTCTTGCAATCCCCAAAACCTTTCTCTGACACAGCCTCCCCTGCTGCCTTCGCTCTCCTATTGGGACCTTTTCCTCACATACTCCTTCAGACCTGGCAATCGCCAAGGTCGGTATGGGCATTCACTTAGTGCCCAACTGCACTTTTCATGCTCTCCTCTACCCTGGTTACTACCTCTCCCCACATAGTTTAGTGTGCACTGAAACACCCCTGTGCATCAAAATGTACCTTTCCCCCACATAATCTTCTCACCAGGTCAATAAGTACTGGATGGTGATAACACTCAATAAAGACCACAATAATGACATCTGCTACCACTGCCTTATGAGGATGGCGTGACAAATGCCACAATCTTAAATACACTGGCATTAACTATACATCTACACAGTACAGTATATATGAATGACAAGCAACCTCACTGTTATTTTGCAAGTGTTTAAATTATTCCTATTGGATTTGCACTGGATTTGAAGGAAGCAATAGTGAGGGGTTTTTTTTTGCACAAAAGATTGACTATATTAGCTCCGAAACACTTTACTGTAAATTAACTTCATTTTCATTTGATATCAGAAAAAAACTATTACCGTATATTCCGGCGTATAAGACGACTTTTTAGCCCATAAAAATTTTCCCTCTAGTGGGGGGTCGTCTTATACGCCGGGTACGGCATATATTCACTAAAGGGTACCTCTCCTCGCCCCCCCCCCCTTCTTATGCATACGTACCGTACCTTAATAATAAAAGATAGAAGTACGGTATTTGTCTGCATCAGTGTTTTCTTCAGCCTAACGGCCTGTCAGATTGCACATTTGATGTCGGCGGCAGGCTCGGGTGTTTTCGGCGGGGCTCGGGGGGACTCGGGAGCGCTCAGGCACACGAGTACCCCCGAGCCCCGACGAAAACACCCGAGCCTGCCGCCGACATCAAATGCGCAATCAGACAGGCCGTTAGGCTGAAGAAAACACTGATGCAGACAAATACCGTACTTCTATCTTTTATTATTAAGGTACGGTACCTATGCATAAGAAGGGGGGGGGGGCCGAGGAGAGGTACCCTTTAATGAATACCGAGGTACCCTTTAATGAGGACAGCGGCATCTCTGCAGGGAAGCTGCAGATGAGGGGGTATTAAAACTTTATGTGGTGGGTTATGCTGGGGCAGGACAAACCTGCCCTGATAGGTTTGTCCTGCCCCAGCAAAACCCACCACTCAAGGGACCAGACAGCTGCTAGTGACAGGGAGGTGTGCGGAAGAGGGGGTAGTCTTATATGGCGAGTATATAACAAACTCTACATTTTGAGTGGAAATGTTGGGGGGTCGTCTTATACGCCCAGTCGTCTTATACACCGGCAAATACGGTAGATTACATGTTAGAGCAATTCCAAAGTAACGGATGTAACTAAGCAGTACGATGTTTGGGAAAAGTATCTGGAATGCTTCAAATATAAAATACACAAATTTTACCACAATTGTATCTACCATTGGTGATTAAAAATATGCAGTGTGAACAAGCCTCACCATTGTTCTCTGCTATAAATAATAATACATTTAAATGTAACCATCATAGGACATGCATCATTTTTTAAATAAATATGGTCTGATTTCTCTGAAACTACAACAGATATTTATTCCATACTTTTTAACAATAAGTATAAACCACGCAGATTGTTTTAGTATAATTTACAGAAAAGTCATTCTTAATACCTTGTCCATTATTTAATGGAACGTATGTGTAACGGATGTAGAGGTGATTATAGTTGGCTCGCTAAGCAGCGAAAATGCGATGCTTAGCGAGCCTTCTAACGCAGCCCGTCAGGCGTGCAAATGCCTGTCCCGTATTGAACTCTGAACATCCCCGCCACTTTGCAAATGGATGTTTTGCATAAAATCCATTTGCAGGTTAGCGTACAGGGCAAAAATTATTCAATGGTTGCCGACCTCCATCCCGCACCCCCCCACCCTGTGCGAGCACCACGGCGACTATGCAAGTAGCTAAAGGCACCCCTGCCCCCTTGTGAACATGCCAGGGACCGAAGGAATTAGAATCAGACCCGTAAACTATATCCACTTTTTGATGGAATTGCCCATTAATATAATGCTTACGTTTGAAATAATTGCAAATAATGCTACATTTTAATTTTCTTGCATTTCTGTCTGTGTTTAGTCAATCAGGAGAGGTGATCTTCGGTGGGGTTGATAATAGTTTGTATTCTGGACAAATTCAATGGGCTCCAGTCACTCAGGAAGTTTACTGGCAGGTTGGAATTGATGCGTAAGTTACTTCTTATTCTCATACTCTTAGCAAGATGTAAACGGCTTAAAGAAATGTACCTTAACCCTAAACAGTATATAATATATACACACTCACACACATACACTGTATATCATTTATTACATGTCTTGATATTTTTAAACAATGCATACATATATTGCATATATAAACATTTTTGAACAATGCATCATTCATATTGTCCCGTGTGCAAATGCCCTACACTAAGGCTGGTTATATATATTATCTGTTCAACCTAACATACAGTATTGGCAGGTCTGTACATCCGATATTTCTGTAAACAACATTATTCACAGACATATTGGGTCTCGTATACTGGTTACAGGGACTGACATCACAGCTGGGGTGACAAATTCAAATGCAATGTTGGCAACACTGTCTATGCAACAAAGGCTCAGGGGACAAGCTGTCTAGGTGTGTATTCAGCCTATAGCTGTCCATACACTAGCGCAATTTGGCCACTTTTCACCCGATTCCGACAGATCGAGACGAGAAATCTGTTGAAAAGTGGGCAAATCCCATGTGTTTGACATCTGACCCTCTCGGAGTCGGAAATTGTACCTGCTGCATGTCTGACCTCCAATTTGGAGAACCTCTCAGCAGCAGTGATAGGATTGCATATGATACACTGTATGCAAAAGGGCCACGTATGCTATATAATATGTGATACTGCCAGCAAGGGGCATTGCATCCCCTCTGTGAAGTCGCATAGTGTATGGGAGCCATAACTCTAAAGACATCACAGCATCTTAGGCAGACATATACTTATTATATAAAGTCTTTTAGTCTTACAAATGACTTAGCTCTTTGGATAGTGTGAGGATCAGGTATCTAGCTTTATTTAACTTTTTGTGCCATAAAGGTTCTCAGTCAATGGACAAGCAACAGGATGGTGCAGCCAAGGCTGCCAGGCTATTGTGGATACTGGAACCTCTCCTTTGACTGTCCCCCAGCAGTATATGG
Source organism: Crinia signifera (assembly GCF_055691185.1). Lineage (NCBI taxonomy): Eukaryota > Metazoa > Chordata > Amphibia > Anura > Myobatrachidae > Crinia > Crinia signifera. Next base: position 138,067,215 of record NC_139218.1, on the reverse strand, counting down.
GCAGTCTGTTGCAATATCTTGGAGCCCAACAGGGGCAGAACGGAGAGGTAAGTTTAAATAATATTCAAAACCTTTCAATGCTTCCTTTCCGACAATATTAATCTGATCTGTCAATGCCTAAGCATCATTATGTCTATCGCTGGGTTTGTGCTAAGGAATACAAGCCCTGAATATTTTGGATCCGTATATGAAGTTAAAGTAAATTTCCTGAAAATCCCCTGACAGTTATCGGTAAATAGTGACACTTTCTCTTCTCTACTTAGTACCTGGTCAACTGCAACAATGTACAGAACCTGCCACCAATCAGCTTCACGATTAATGGAGTCCAGTTCCCTATTCCACCCTCTGGATACATAATCCAGGTAAACTTGTATTTTTGATATCACCAGTGCTATATTACGCTATACTAAAATTGATAAAACATTGATCATAGAGAATATATACTGTAATTCACACAGTTCTAAAAAGTTCTACATTATAAAGTATAGTTATATATTTACCCTGCATTATAAGAATTCAGTATAAATTGTCTAGAACACAAGTTATTTACAAAATATTGTGGCAAGGAACTCACACATACATTTGGGAATTATATATACCTTATTTGGAGACTTTCCACAAAATAAAAATGTTATCATTAAAATTTGACAAATAATCAGTTATCTGACTAAGATATTGTAACCACAAAAAGCAGTTATGTCATAACAATACATAAAGAATGTAACACAGAATTCCATACTGTATTAATCAATTAGTAGCGTCAAATTAATGGAATTGTACAGAAGTTATACAGCACTATGGGGATGATTCAGAGATTCAGAGGTTGGTGCTCATTGCAAAGCTGCTGTGTCTTTGTATGAAATAGCTGTTAGAAAATATGCAAAATCGCAGGAGGTATCTGTAATTAAAAGATGCCCACTGTTGGCTACTATAATCATATCAACCGCGTGACCATCAGATATCTGAGTTCCTAAGGTTATTCAGGATGTCTGGTGAAATCACAGTGCCGGGGCCAGTGAAGGATGTCAATCATGATACAGCATTACAAGCTACATCAAAGCCCCGGATCTGTACAAGCACAGATTTAAAAACATCAGATAGGAATGCATACCTCCCAACTGTTGCAATTAGAGCAGTTATTTGACTGTCCTGCTGTCCCTCCCATGGGAAGCAATGCACCGTGGGTGATTGCAGTTGGGGGAGTTGGAGATCATTGCTGCTCTGCGGTGATTGATGAAGAGATACCATGCATCTCTTTAGTGCAGGGAGGAGGGTGTGAGTGCATGGAGGGAGACAGGAGCTAGGGGAACACTTGGCAAGCCCCCCAAAATGATGAAAATGGGGATCATGGTCCTAGGCCATGCCACCTCCAGCTGAAGCCATGCCTACCCACCCGGTAGCTCCGCCTCCTTTAAGGGCCAGCCGCGTACCATATCTCTGTGTTGGGAGGTTTCACAAACATCTCTGAATTAGACCCTATTTTGCAGAGCAAAATGGAATTATGTAAATGTTTCTGTTGTATGTATGGAATAAGTTATACAAGTTTATACTAGCAGAAAAAAAATGTTTTTGAATTTGCCAAAAAAGCAGTAAAATTCATTAGTTTCTGCTATGCATAACAATAATATACATATAATCATTTTTGTAAATCAATTTATTAGGGATGTTTACATTTTAGCTTTGTTTGTAGAAAATCCATACCTCACAACTGTCCCGACTTTTGCGGGAACGTCCCTTTTTTTTGGGACGTTCCCTTATCTCGCCCGGGGATGGCAGTTTCCCCGTTTTCACCAGCTGACAGCAGTGAATAGATGCTGTGCGCATACACACAGCATCTATTCCTGCAGCCAGAGGGGCTGAGGGCTGGCCAACAGCTTACAGACTCATTGGCCATGCCCCCCACAGCGGCAAAATGGGGGCGTGGCCTTGCGAGAGTGATACAATTTGTAGGCCACATCCCTAAATTTCAGGTGTGCGCCTTGGGAGTGCAAGATTGTCCTTCCTGCCTGGAATCAAGAGTTGGGGGTATGGAAAATCTACAACAGTCCACAAAACAAAAGCCCACGTTTTCACCCTACTCACCCCTTTCACCAATCTACTTTTCTATTGTTCTTTCTATACCATTTTCAGACAACCACACAACCTCGGTATAGCATCAGCTGGACTAAAGGCTCATACACACTAGCCGATTTTGAGTTCAAATTAGCTCACTTTTGGCATTTTGAGCTGAAAATTGTCTAGTGTGCATGGGTCGCGATGAGTGGTGATCGCTGATGCGTGTTCCTGCAACATCACCAGCTACCGTCGGCCTGTTTTACAGGCCAAGTGAACCACTTTATAGTCTCCTACTGTAGAAAGGGGTTCACCCCCAGTGAAAATCACTGGGCCAGGTGAAAAACCACTCAGTGTGCACAGAGCAATTTATAGGACAGCGATTTGTACATCACACAAAACGCAAAAACTTTCAGTATATATGTACCTTAAAACAATATTATTATAAAATGCAGTACCGTATACAAGTAATACAGTATATTTTTAAATAATTGAGCTGAAAACACAAGTGTAACAATGGATGCAGGCCTGGTGAGGTGGAAAGTTATTACTGTTGCTCTGGTTCAGTAAGTTTTCATCAGCACTATAATCAGCCATGATAAATGACATTTATTGCAGCAACAATTCCTATATTAAGAAACAGATCCCTTAATCTTTAGGAACAATATTAAAGAAACCATTGTTTTTTCATATGGGGATGATATATCCACTTTAACTAAGTGTGTGGCTTTATAGTGACATTTTTCTACAGATTCCATCACGTCAAATTACAGATGCGTCTTATAATGTAGGCAACAGTTTATTAAATATCTTTTTCTTTCTTTCAGAATAATGGTTACTGTACTGTTGGTGTGGAGGAAACCTACCTCCCATCTCAGAATGGTCAGCCACTCTGGATCTTGGGAGATGTGTTCCTGAGGCAGTACTACTCAGTCTATGACATGAGAAACAACAGGGTGGGCTTCGCTCAGGCAGCATAAAGGCACCAGGGCTGTCAGCGTACAGATGCGAGAGTATAATTCAGAAGTAATGCTTCAAATGTATACTGCATGAACAGTTATGCATGAAATGTAAAACATCTGCTTACTTAAATAAATATATCTTTAAGATGAATATATTGTATTTGTGCATACATAAAAATAAGACACATGCTTAATGTACACATAATAAACTGTCAAACCCCAAGGGACTGTAAGAATGGCACCTGGTACATATACAGATGTAGCACCGCTCATCCAACGCAGGGGCTCGCCAGACCACCCCCAGTGGCGAGCGGCGCTACATCTGACTGGGTCTGAGACCCAGGAGCTCCTGTGTGAATGCTGGGCATGCTGGGAGGGATCCGTGAGGGATGCCTCTGACATCGCTGTAAAGAAAATCCCATAGGCTTCTATAGGGTAATGCCAGAGGCTTGGTGAAAATGCGGTAAAAAAAATTCTTTTTAGTGCATCCCGCCCAGAGGCATTCATCTGGAAGAATAAATCAGTAGTCCTTTTGATTTAAGTGTTACAAGCTATACCAAACAAATCTCACAGCAAAATAGAACGGAACTGGGGCTGCAGGAGAAGGTTCTGGACGAATGCACTAATATGGATGCCCCTTATCATTCACTGGTGACAGCTGCTTATTCATTAATACACTAGTTAAGAGCCCATCAAAATGATAGCTTCTGCAATGTACTTTCACTTTGAACTGTGACAGTTTTTAGCCCAGAAACTTTCCTCCCCATCACCAGTCTCTGCTCCTACCTCAAAGTTAGTCATAAGAATTAAGGTACTGGTACTATGTATGTCTGGGTACCAATATAAAAAGCACTGGCCTAATGGCATGTGTGCACACAAAACAAAATCAAGATAGACTGAAGACACACCCAAATTAAACATTTGTAGACGATCCAGCATAGTTGGTGACAGTGAGTTATTATGGTGCAATGTAACATGGAATGTAGCTGAGATTACAGAATTGTACGGTACTCTTTACCTAGAAGGGCGCCAGCGATTGGAATCGCGGGCGTCGGGGGTAAAATCGCGGTCATCGCGGGCATCGCGGGTAAATCGCGGGTACATAAAAATCTGCTGCCCGCGATGACCGCGATTTTCCCATAGGGAACAATGTTAAAAAGGCTGATTGACCGCGATTTTCATGTAAAATGCCTCAATGCCCGTGATTTGGCCATAGGAATCAATGTTAAATGGGCTACAGAGCCCAAATAGGCACAATTAACCCTTAAATGTCCCCCCAAATTTTTAACGCCACCCCACGATCCACGCCAACCCGAAGCGTGGCGAGCGCAGCGAGCCTGTGAGGGGCGGCGGTACGCGTCCTCCAACCTTTTCATGCCCTACTATCCGCGTCGGCGTGGAGTTGAGAATAGAATAGTGTGGCGAGCGCAGCGAGCCACCGAGCCCGAAGCGTGGCGAGCGCAGCGAGCCCCGCGAGGGGACGCGGATACCTTCACAGGTAAACGCGTCCCTTCGCGGACTTCACAGGTGTCCGCGTGGCCACGGACACCTGTGAAGCCCGCGAGGGGACGCGTTTACCTGTGAAGGTATCCGCGTCCCCTCGCGGGGCTCACTGCGCTCGCCACGCTTCGGGCTCGGTGGCTCGCTGCGCTCGCCACACTATTCTATTCTCAACTCCACGCCGACGTGGATAGTAGGGCATGAAAAGGTCAGAGGACGCGTACCGCCGCCGCTCGCCACGCTTCGGGTTGGCGTGGATCGTGGGGTGGCGTTAAAAATTTGGGGGGACATTTAAGGGTTAATTGTGCCTATTTGGGCTCTGTAGCCCATTTAACATTGATTCCTATGGCCACATCGGGTCCATTGAGGCATTTAACAGTAAAATCGCGTCGGTCGGGCCATTTAACATTGATTCCTATGGGAAATCGGGTGCATCGCATCGCGGGTACATTTATGGCCGGCCGCGACGCGACCGACGCGATTTCCATGTTTAACATGGGTTTCAATGGGAAATCGCGGGCATCGCGTCGGTCGCGTCGCGGCCAGACATAAATGTACCCGCGATCACCACGACGGGCGCCCTTCTAGGTAAAGAGTACCAATTGTACATTGTACCTGAAGGGCAGAAATACCAAAATAATATGGACATATATGCCTTCTGCTTTAGAACAACTGTCAGTACACAGCCTGCACCTAACAGAGGGCACGGTGCCACACATTTTTTACAATTATCTCTCATTTTATTTTTCTGCTTTTTTTTCCCCGGGAATTTGTCAATGTCTCAAATACTTTCTTCCTTGTATTACAGATATCTCGTTCTTGAATCAGAACCATGACACTCAGAGGCGCTGGAACGTTTTTAGGTTGGGGGGGGCAAGATATAATCTCATTTTGGCGCCCCCTAAATTGCTATATGTTACCCCCGGGCACTATACACACTGGCAGCGGCATATATGCATGGGCATTATACACAGGGCAGCGGCATATATGCGTGGGCATTATACACAAGGCAGCGGCATTTACGCATGGGCATTATACACAGGGCAGCGGCATATACACGTGGGCATTATACACCGGGCAGCGGCATATACATGTGGCCAGAGACACCAGGACTGACATTAATCCAGGGGTTGTCATTTACTCGTAAAAAGTGGAAAAAGTGGCAGTGTCACCCCCAAACAGATTTATGTGATTATGTCTGATTATGATAATCAGACATAATTACATAAACCTGTTTGGGTGTGAATCCAGGGGTAAATGACAACCCCTGGATGTGTCAGTCACTGGGGAAGGGAGGGTGAGAGAAGCAGCATTGGCGGGCGCACATCTTCCCTGCCACCTGCCCGGCTATATTACTGATTAATCAGCTGCCCACCCGCCCGCCAGGCATGTTTCGCGCCCCCCCCCCCCCCAATTTGTAGTAGGTGAGGCTCCTGCTCCGTGAAAAGTGGGCACGGCCCAACATTATACCACACACCGTAATGCCCATTGCACATTTTAGCAAACTTTGTAATACCAATTACACATAAAGCCACATGCCATAATGACAATTACACATAAGGCCACACATGATGCCAATTGCATACTATAGAACACACCGTAATGCCCGTCGCATACTAACACACCGCAATGCCCGTCGCATACTAACACACCGCAATGCCCATCGCACACTATTTAACAAATCGTAATGTCTATTACACATTTAACACATAAGTGCCACTTACCTACATGCTCGGTGCCAGGGGCTTCATGCTCGATGCCATGGGCTTCATGCTCGATGCCAAGGGGGACTGAAATTGCTCGTTGCCAAGGGGGACTGAAATTTGCTCGCAGGGCGGGAAGGTGTGAGTAAATGATAGTGCAGAGCAGGGAGGGTGGGAGTGATAGTGCACAGCAGGGTGGGTCGGTGAGTGAGTGAGGATAGTGCACAGCAGGGTGGGTGGGTGGGTGAGGATAGAGTGCACAGCAGGGTGGGTGGGTGAGGATAGTGCACAGCAGGGTGGGTGGGTGGGTGAGGATAGTGCACAGCAGGGTGGGTGAGGATAGTGCACAGCAGGGTGAGTGAGGATAGTACACAGCAGGGTAGGTGGGTGAGGATAGTGCACAGGTGGGTGAGGATAGTGCACAGCAGGGTGGGTGGGTGAGGATAGTGCATGGGTGGGTGGGTGTTGGAGGATAGTGCACAGCAGGGTGGGTGGGCGAGGATAGTGCACAGCAGGGTGGGTGGGTGGGCGAGGATAGTGCAGAGATTAGTGCACCCCACCCCACCCACAGTCGGCAAAGCAGCAGCGGTGATTTCCGCGCACCCCCTCCACCCTGTCGCCGGGGTTGCCCGCTCCCGGCTCCCTGCTGTGCACAGTGCTGCTATTCAAAAGTCACTCACATCTCCCGCTGGACCGCGCTAGCCAATAGGCGCTTGCGGTCCAGCAGGCAATCAACTGGTGGCTACTGGACCGCGAGCGCCTATTGGCTAGCGCGGTCCAGCGGGAGATGTGAGTGACTTTTAAATATACCACGTCTCCTGGGGGCAGCGGGCAGCCGGCGGGGGAGCCGCACTGACTTGGGCACCTGAGCGGGCGTGATGGCTACGCCTCTGGTATTATCATCCGCCCGCCCTCCTATATTACATACCAGGCGCCGTGGATGGCTGCTGCTGCTGCCGCCGGGGAGATGTGTAGAAGACGCGCCCGCCAATCACAGTGTATGTGGAGGGGATGCGCCGGCAGTGATTGGCTGGCGCGTCTTATGCACATCTCCCCGGCGGCAGCAGCAGCAGCCATCCCCGGCGCCTGGTATGAAATATAGGCAGCCGGGCGGATGATACTTTTTTAATATAGGCGGCGGGCGGCTGTAATATAGGCGGGCCGGACATACTGGCGCCTCAGTAATTTTGGGGGGGGCAAGCTGCCCCCTCGCCCCCCCCGTTCCGGCGCCACTGATGACACTGTACAACAGTCTCACCTGTTCTCTAGCACTGGCCTGCTATTGTGCCATTTTCATAGCTGCCTAAACTCCTGCATTCCGCAGGAGACTCCCTGAAATAGAAGCAATCTCTCTCTCTCCCTCATTAGTCTAGCAATCTCCCTCATTTCACCTAGCCCACATTACACTGTTACATTTTTGGGGGAAAAAGGAATGAGAGATAGATACATTTACACTGAATCATCAGCACCATTTCCCAGCACTTTAGCAAGTAACCTCAATGGGGTGCTGTGCAAAATTATATTACCAACTATAATCTCTCTGAAACTAGTTTTCAAAAGTAGGCAAGTATGCAATTTGGTGCCATTCTTTTTTTTTGGTTAGACCGTTGCATGGTTGCCTACCTTACCCTCTCCTTCAGGGAGAAAATGCTCAGTTCCTGGACTACCCTGGTAATGTAAGATTGCCATCACCTTTGGGGAGCTAGGTAATTGATAAGAAAGGTGTTTCACCACAAGTGATGGCAAACATACATTACCAGGGAAGTCCAGGAACAGAGCATTTTCTCCCTGAAGGAGAGGGTCAGGTAGGCAACCATGGGTTAGAGAAGAACACAAAAGCCTTAATATTACTGGTGTAATCCACTTAAATATTTGAATGCTAAATTAATCAGGGCCACATGTATAATACAATATTTGAGGCTAAATCATACCTGCCTACTTTTGAAAACTAATTTCAGGGAGATTATAGTTGGTAATAGCATTTTGCAATGCGCCCCATTGAGGGGCCGTGTCATGCTTTTCCCAAAGGGAGTGTCTAGTTCCATATATGGAGAGATTGTGACAATATTGTGAACGTGGCACCTAGAAGCCTGTGTGTGTACTGCTACATCTGAGAGGAATCTTTTAAAATTACATATCCAAATGTAGATGAGCCCCAAAGCAATTAGTAAGAGCTACTATACTTGGTAAAGTGCTGGGAAATGGTGCAGATTATTCAATGTAAATCAGGGTTGCCGACTTTATTATTCTCCTCTCCGGGAGAAGCCCGGAGAGGAGAGTTTCAGCAGCCGCTCAGGGGCGGGGCTTAAGAGTGACATCACTAAGTCCCACCCCCATGATGTTAAATCATCGAATTCACGGATCTCCGTGGAGGGGGCGGGGCTAAAATGACGCGATTGTGCCGTTTTAGCTCCGCCCCCTCCTCTGAGACCCGAGGGTTGCGGCATTTTAATGCCACAATCCGGGGGACAGCGGGGGTCCCCCCTGAATCCGGGAGGGTTGCCCACCCTTCCGGGGGGGGGAGGGGGGGGGGGACTCCCGGAAATTCCGGGAGGGTCGGCATCCCTGATGTAAATGTATCTATCTCTCATTTCTTTTTTCCCAAAAAATGTAAGTGTAATATGGGCTAAGTGAATTGAGGGAGATTGCTAGACTAATGAGGGAGAGAGGGAGATTGCTATTTCAAGGAGTCTCCTGCATAATGCAGGAGGGGAGGCAGCTATGGTGTATTGTAAGGGTCGATGTGCACTTTCTGCAATCTCTGTAGCAGTCGTCTTGAGTGGCAATGGTATTCTAGGTATTTGTAAACACGCTGGTTAAAGGAGGGTGTGTGTGTGTGTGTGTGTGTGTGGGGGGGGGGGGGAGTTTAAACAATTGCTATAACTCCGGTTCACCCCTAGAGACACATTTCACACATGGACAGAGACGTGGACACTCTGCTATAAACTCAGTCATGCCGTCAGACTATACAGGACTATACTTTAATATTCAAGTGTCTCGTGAACATCGCACTTGACCAATAAAAACAATGAGAGATCCGAAGTACGCAGTTGCCCTTGACAAACATGGCCGGCGCTGACGTCTGGACATCTTCATCTCCCGAAATGCCCCGCGGTGGGGAACTCCATCTCCCAGTCTCCTCCGCGGCTCGAGTGCTCCCCCTGCTGATTGAAGCTTACTAAGTTGTGACAGGAGCCGGTGACAGGGGGCGGGAGACTAGAGTCGGCCGTGAGGGGTGCACGGGAGGACGGGGCCCTGGGGCTTACACCGGCCACAGCCGCTGGGCGAATTTACCGGCTTCTAGAGCTGTCAGGAAGAAGAGACGCTGCCAGGTAATCTCAGCTGCTGCCAGTGACCTTCAGGGGGACACGGCAGATGCGCCCCATTGGTCAGGCTGGCCAGTGAGTGCAGCCGGGGTGCACCAAGTGGAACCATGAAAGACGCTGGCACCGTGCACGGTAGTCACCGGGGGAGTAACGGGGAGTGCCTCAGGGGGAGGAGCTCCGGTGACACCTGTCATAAGGACACATCCGGGGCTAGGAGGAGGTTATTAGGGTCATAGTTGGTGCTGTACCACCTACATGTGCTTGTCTGTTTCTGACAACTGGGATTGTCTTTACAGTATGTCTCGGACAGAATGTGTTGTGTATATAACATTTAATTTGTTCTAGAGTCGTCAGTTTGGATTGTGCCTGCATTGTTTTATTAGTACCCGTATGACAATATATAATGTATATTTTTATTTAATAAGTGTGCCAGCACTGATTAGCTAGGAACACTGCACCCGTATCACGAGTCCTATTTTGTTGTGCATCCCCTGCATCTGTATACATTACGTTGTTCTTGACTAGCCACAAATGTAATTATCCTGTCTTGTTTGTGATGTGTCTTGGTCAGTAATATGGCTGTATGTCAATAGTTACTTCGGCATACTTTGGTACCTGGACGTAGCCTTTTGGGATGACGTCACACAGTTTTGTCTTGTGGATCCATAGCATAATTTGGGCCTATCTTTACACATGTATAATAGGATGTGTTATTTCTGTTAGTGTTTATGATGCAGGTGCCCCTTGATACTGTGCTATGGGCACTGTTTAGCAGAAAATGGAACACATTCAGATAATTGTTTATAGAGATATGAGCGACCTTTGCAGAACAGAACTATTGTGCAATGAGTGAGCCAATAATTGCAACAGACCACCCCCCCCCCCCCTTTTTCACACACACCCAGTTAATGTGTGTGGTATAACGACGCCATTAAGTTGTCAAAATAAAACGAAAAAATAAATAAAGGGGAAATCACAGTAGGTACCAGTTCTCATGATGGTTCTTTCATTCAGGTGTTTTTGAGCATTCTTTATAAAAGCAACACTAACTGCAGTATCACAGCACCTATTGGCTAATCATGCACCATTATCCATATTCTTTCAAGTACAAAATTTGATAAGCTACATTTTATTGAGCCACATTAATTTATTTACTGCACAACCATTGTAAACGTTGTTTAAATAAAGAAGTAAAGTTCATATTTTGAATTTTCTATGCATTTAAATGCGTGTATGCCACTTATAGTAGCAGAATTATCATTAAATGATGATTGCCCATATCAGTTGTTGTAATCTGTGACTTTGTAATCTGTGACTTTTCTTCTGCTTAAGTACTACATTGTTACAGTACAGCATCAAAATATTGTTTTTATCGGTACTTATGTAGTATCTGGGCGCCCGATTTAGAAATCGGGTCTGATCGGGCGCATCGCATCGCATGCGACCAAATTGGATGCGATGCGATGGACCCGATTTTTCCATAGGATTCAATGTTAAAATGGTCTGAGTCTATTTTAACATAGAATTCAATGGGAAAAAGGGGTCCTTTTCATACCCCTACTATCCAAGTGGGCATGGAGTTGGATATAAACCTGTGGCGAGCCACCGAGCCCGAAGCGTGGCGAGCGGACGGTATTCTGTGTCCCCTCGCGGGGCTCGCTACGCTCGCCACGCTTCGGGCTCGGTGGCTCGCTACGCTCGCCACAGGTTTATATCCAACTCCATGCCCACTTGGATAGTAGGGGTATGAAAAGGACCCCTTTTTCCCACTGAATTCCATGTTAAAATGGACTCAGTCCATTTTAACATTGAATCCTATGGAAAAATCGGGGCATCGCATCACATCGCATCGCATCTGATAGTATGCCTTAACTTAAGGTGCCCACAGACGCTACAATTGTACTGTGCTATGCGTTTTTGACTGTACAATGGTTCTATACAATTTTTCTTCCAGCTTGCTATGAGATGTGCACTTGGATGCATGTGATGAACCCATGTTTGTAATGTTAAATTTCAGATGTAGTCTAAAAAGTACGTGCAGCACGTACTTTTTTAGACATACAATATCGGGCTCCAGGGAACATAAACACCATCCAATAATTGTACATAAGATGCAATTTGTGCTTAAAAAGTACAAAACGCATTCGATAATTGTAGCGTCTGTGGGCACCTTTAAGGCATACAATCAAAAAATCAGGCGCCCAGATACTACATAAGTACCTTTTTATCAAATAGTTTTCACAGCATTGTCTTGTTTTTATTTTTAAATATGAGTTTTGTATTTAAGAATGGTATTTAGCAAAGCTTGGCAAGAGACAACATTTTGGGAGATAAAGTACCAACCAATCAGCTCCTCTCTCTTTTTTTTTTTTTTCATTCTCAGCCTGTAAAATGTTATTTAGAAAGTGATTGGTTCGTACTTTATATCTCACGATTGTATTTCTTGGCTTTGATAAATACCCCACTAAAATTTGTAATGGCGTACAAGAGACTCTTGGATGACATTAGAAATGTGTTAATAATGATACATTGGCTGATTTTACAGCTGTGTGCTGGATCACATAAGGCTGTGTGATTGAGAGCCTTCTGACAACTGAAATTTGCATACATTGTTTGGGCTTGCCTATATAAAAATGTCTTTGGATCTTTGGATTCATATCACTGTTTTCTCTGAGGGTCTCAAAGATTTTTGTGTAGGAATTGCACACAGTAAAATACAGTGTACATAGTTGTATGTGAGAACAAGTGCACCTGTAATCCGCTTTGTATGTATCTCTCAGATCTACACTATACCGATAGGCAAAAGCATGCTCTGTCACATTTTCAGGCACACCCACCCAGCTAAACACGCTGAGGATCACACTCGCCGCACATAGCACTCCTGTTTCAGCTGTCAAACACACCACTTAAATTTCACAGCTAAGCTTGGTACCCTTAGCCCCCTCCATCCCTTCTCACACACACAAACACAACTTCTATGCTTCTGTATCTGCAGTGCTAAATAGGGCCAGTGAGTCAGAAGCACTGTCCTGTCTTTCAGGCCCTCTGCAAACAGTCTGTGATAACTAGTGCCATAATTGCCCAACAAGACTCATATTCTGCACCTTACCTACCCTTTAAGTGAAATCTGATTTTCTTACACCCCAGAATGTAAGATACTTTTGAATTCCAAAGCAATTTCTGCCTACAGATGTCCAATTTCACATGTTCCAAACTTCTGCTTATTTGCATGGGTACTTGTGTACTAGCACGGCGCTCATCGCATCACAGACCATAAGGCGTGCGATGCGACGCGATTGGTACCCGATGGTATACAATTTAAAATTGTATACCATTTTATATGGCATACAATGCGATGCGATGCAATTTAAAATTGTATAAGCCCCTAATGGGGGCTTACAATGTTAAATGCACCCCCACGCCACCTTCACTATGAACGTGAACCCGAAGCGTGGCGAGCGGCGGCGGTACACGTCCTACGACCTTTTCATACCCCCACTATCCACGTCGGCGTAGAGTTGATTTTATATAGTCTGGCGAGCGCAGCGAGCCACCAAGCCCGAAGCGTGGCGAGCGGACGCGGAATACATGTAAAGTAATACGCGTCCCCTCGCGGGGCTCGCCACGCTTCGGGCTCGGAGGCTCGCTGCACTCGCCACACTATATAAAATCAACTCCACGCCGACGTGTATAGTGGGGGTATGAAAAGGTCGGAGGACGCGTACCGCCGCCCCTCGCGGGCTCGCTGCGCTCGCCACGCTTCGGGTTCACGTTTATAGTATGGGTGGCGTGGGGGTGCATTTAACATTGTAAGCCCCCATTAGGGTGCTTATACAATTAAACATCGTATAGGGGGCTTATACAATTTTGCATCGCAGTGCATTGGGTGTATGCCATACGATGCGATTAAAAGTTGTGCGACCAAATATCGTGGGCGCCGTGTTAGTACACAAGTACCTTTGCATGTTACAGGCTGTTTGAAAAATGACATTTAGAATCTGATTGGTTGGCACGTTCTTACAATTTTATTTCTGCAAAGCTACGATAAATACCCTGTCATCTACTACATTGTTGTAATAAATGAATGGTCGTCTATCTTCTGTATTTATTTAGACTCTGTAAAACTTGTTATGTAAAACTTTAGTAACTGCAAATATGTGTTTCTTTGTGACTTCTTTGAAACACAGATTGAGGAAGCGGGACTGTTTGTGATATGGGGTTTACCCAGAGACAAAAGTCATGCAGAAAGTTGGAGAGACTTCCTGACACAAATATGTAAACATTATTGAAAATTAAGTAGAATATACAGTGGGATAAAAAAAACTATTTGGACAGCCATTGATTGTGCAAGTTGACCCACTAAAATGATGAGAGGACTGTAATTTCCATCATAGGTACACTTCAACTGTGAGAAACAGAGTGTTGAAAAAAAAAACCAGGAAATCTAACTAGGCAAAGTCGTTCAGAAAAAGCCTTAATATCAGCATATGTGTAGGCCCTATTAAACTCAATACATTGATAGAGGTCAAATGTTTCCTGTAGTTCTTGACCAGTTTTGCACACACTGTAGCAGGTATTTTGGCCCACGCTTCGATGCAGATTTTCTCTAGATCTGTCATGTTTTGGGGCTGTCGCCGGGCAACACGAACATTCAACTCCCTCCACAGATTTCCGATTGGGTTGAGGTCTGGAGACTGGCTAGGCCACTCCAGGACCTTGAAATGCTTCTTGCAGAGCTAACCCTTAGTTGCCCGGGCAGTGTGCTTGGGGGTCATAGTCATGCTGGAAAACCCAGCCCTGTTCCATCTTCAATGCTCTTACCGAGGGAAGGAGGATTTTGGCCTAAATCTCATGATGCATTGCCCCCATTCACCCTCCTCTTAATATGGATCAGTGGTCCTGTTCCCTTTGTAGAAAAGCAGCCCCAAAGCATGATGTTTCCACCCCCCATGCTTCACAGTGGGTATGGTGTTTTTGGGACGCCACTCATCATTCTTCTCCCTCCAAACAGGGCGAGTTCTATTTTGCTTTCATCTGACCACATGACATTCTCCCAATCCTCCTCTGGATCATGCAGATGGTCACTGGCAGACTTTATATGGGCCTGGACAAATGCTGGCTTAAGTAGGAGGACGAACCTTTCGGGTGTTGCAGGATTTGAATTCATGACAACGTAGTGTGTTACTAATGGTAACCTTTTTGACTGTGGTCCCAGATCTATTGAGCTCATTGACCAGGTCACCTCTTGTAGTTCTGGCCTGATTTCCTCGCTGTTCTCAAGATCATTGATACCTCATGAGGTGAGATCTTGCATGGAGCCCCAGGTCAAGGGAGATTGTGAGTGATCTTGTATTTCTTCCATTTTTTTAATAATTGTGCCAACAGTTGATCTTTTCTCACAACATTGCTTGCATATTGTCGAGTAGCTCATCCCAGCCTTGTGCAGCTCTACAATTTTGTCCCTGGTGTTCTTAGACAGCTCTCTGGTTTTAGTCATGGTGGAGGTTGCAGTCTTCTCGGGTGTTGACAGGTGTCTTTTATATGGATAACCAGTTGAAACAGGTGCCATTGATACAGGTAACAAGTGGAGGATAGAAGAGCTTTTTTTTTTAACAATGCTCTGATCCTGTTTATTCTTCCCGTGTAACAATTACAGTAGTCTCTGCCGACCATAAATGTAAAAAATACATTTTAAGTCAATTATTTTTTTACAGCAATTTAGATGTTGAACAAATCAATCACATCATTTGATACATTTTTACAGATCTTATGTGGTATCATCTTAAGTTCTTATTCTCTACGTTTCTCTCTCTCTCTCTCTCTCTCTCTCTCTCTCTCTCTCTCTCTCTCTCTCTCTCTCTATATATATATATCTATATCTATATATATATATATATATATATATATATATATATATATATATAATCTGTGGTCTGGTCCCTTACGTCATGTTCTTTCGCTCCCCCTTACCTTCCTCCAGTTTAATTGATTTGTCTAATAGGGTCTTCATACAGCGCTGTTCTTGTTTCGTACCAACTTGTTACTTGGAAACATTTTCTTAGTTGTATCTTTATTGATATGAGTTGTATTCCTATGATATTTCCCCAAGTTTCAAAGAGATCTTTCACCCTCTTTTCTTTTTGGAGCGTTGCCTCGACCCATTCCATCCGGAATATATAGAATAACTTATCTTCTAAAAGTTTCATTATCGAGAATTCCTGTGGAGAATTCTTTTGCTAGCCGCAGCTGATGCCAATAAGTTTTTTTTTTTTACCCTTCGTAATCTTTCCCTCCTTCCCTATTATCCCAAAGATTGCCTATTCTGGGGTCAGTGGAAAAGTGTTGGCTAGTAATTTCATGCCAAATTGCCATACTTCCACCCAGAACTTTTTAATATGCACGCATTTCCACAGGCAGTGAAACAGATCTGCCTCCGGCTTATCACATTACATACATTTACTATCTAATGCTATACCCATATTAAACCTCCTTTTGGGGGATAAATATGTTTGATGAAAAATGTTATAGAACTTTTCCGTATACATTATTGCTGATATGGATCTGACTGAATCCTTGAGGGTTATTATGAGTTTTTCCATCGTCGAGTGTGGGAAGTCATCCCTCCATTTTATTATGCCCGTTTTTATCTGATCATAGTCTAATGGTTGATGTAGAACTTTATAATGAATTTATATCATTTTCTTATAGGGAATATGTTGTTTTAGTAATGTATCAAGAGGGTTATTCGGTTCTCTTGTTGTTAAATGTTGAAGTACCCGACTGTATTGTTGGGCCTGGAGGAATATGATATTGTGCGTAGTAAAAGCACCATACTTCCCTACCGTCTGAGAGTATGTGAGGGTTTTATTTGGATTCCTATATATAAGATGTTCTACTCGACTTATTCCTTGATGTTTCCAATTTTTTAAAGGTAGCCCTGCTTTGCCCTCTCAAAATTCAGGGTTTTGTATATGTATATATGTTAAGAATTGTGATTTATATGGATTTAGTTGAAGACTTTTACTTAGAAGAGCTTCTTAAAGAAGAAGTAACAGGTCTGTGAGAGGCAGAAATCTTGCTGGTTGGTACTGTAGGTGTCCAAATATTTATTTTCCGCAAGAATATACAAATAAATTGTTTAAAAATCATACAATGAGATTTCCTGTTTTGTTTTTTCTCCCACATTCTGTCTCTCACAGTTGAAGTGTACCTGTGATGGAATATACAGACCTCTCTTATCTTTTTAGTGGGTCAATGTGCACAATCGGTGGCTGTCCAAATACTTTTTTGCCCCACTGTATTGAAGTTGGAGAACTAAGGGCATGAGACAAGAAAATAACTGAAAGCAATGAACAATTTATTTAATTGGCTGAACAAAATATTAATCAAATTTAAACAGTATGTATACAGCATACATTAACTTTTTCTAAAACACAGAAAAAAGAATCATGTAACATGACCTGAAACAGAAAGTAAAGATGACCCTGTCCAAAATGAGTGGACACTTTAAGAGATGAGGGGTAGAAAAGGTAATAGACAGGAAGTGGAGCTGTTGGCATGGATATGTGTTCATGTATAAAGGCATTGTGTTTGTTCCTTGCTCCAGGCTTTTGTTGCTTATAGGTACAGTGCTAATTTCTGTCTCTGATCACTTGGTTGACGGTGTACCATGATAGGTTCAGAATCTGAGCAGCAGGTGGAATGAATGTCATGCAAGTACTTGACTCTGGGCACTTAGGTTGGTCACCATGCTAGTTTGAATTTGGGAACATGGTAGAATGGATACCATGCTAGATTTTTGCACTGGATAGGTTGGGAACCATGCTAGTTATGGAGTCTGTGAACTTCGTAGAATGCATGCCATGCTACGTCTTGGCTCTGGGCAGTTGCTATTTACAGGTACAGTGGTAATTGCTGGCTCTGGGCAGTTGATTACCACTATAAGAAGAATGGAATGCTTACTCTGTTGCCAGAAATCTAGATATATACAGTATGTATATTCCGGTACAGTACGTTTCCTTGGTACAAAATCTAAGTGTTGATATGGTTCCTCTTTCTAAGTAGATCAAAAGCATTCCCCTCTCTGGGTGCCCATAATGAATGTGCCATTATATTTGCTCACCACCTCTCAATGTAGCAATAAGAAATTCTTAATGATTCAGACTTTTGAATGCCCAAACTGTTCTTTTGGCAACATTCCCAATAGTTTGCCGACTTTGCACAGGTTTATCAGGTTAATGTGTCTTTTGGGCATGACAAGTGTGATAAGTAATAGGCACTCGAGGCACTTACAAGACAATTTAATATTGTCCTTCATGTATCCGTAATTTAGATTGTGGTTCTTAATGTTTGCCAAATGTCTGATATAGGCATTTTTCTAAACCAGTAAAAAAAAAAAAAGTTTTTTTCTGCAAAATAAATGCGCATACAAATGTGTGTAAGTATATTTTTGCATTATTTTAAGCCACTTTAAAAATAATCCCTAAAAAAAACACCTTTAAAAGTTGGGTACACATCTTAAGATTTATCTGTCTGGTGAGAACAAAAATCTGGTAATGTATGGAAGCATATGACAATCTTTAAAACACCTGTCTCGTTCATACATCACACACATATACACTACCATTCAAAAATGTGGGGTCACTTCAAAATTTCATTATTCCTTGTAACATTAAATTATAATCCCACCAAGAATTAACTTCACCTACAATTAAATAAGGTGATATATCTACTTTTTATTAAAAAGAGAAAACTTTTCATATAAAAATTCCACTCTTAGAGGGGTATTCAATTCTGTGGCAGATTTTTCGACAATCGAAAAAAAACTACACTTTTGACATTTTTTTTTGTCCAATTTACATTTCAATTAAAGTGCAGATTTTTCGACTGTCCAAAAGCCGTGGATCAACGGATTACTTGGCGATCCACTAGTTTGTATCGAAATTGACACAGTTTTCTATTGATTTATTTGTCCTATTTCGTCGATGCAGTTTTGAAGAGTCCGTTTTTTTCCGGCTAGCTGAAAGAAATGTACTTTAATTGAATACCCCCTTAGTGAGGTATAGAGCCATATTTTGTAATGATTATTGCTTGCAACATTGTTCCTATGGAGATTTGAAATTAAATATGATCTTAACAAAATAACGATTAAGCATTTATAAATAAATGTTAGAAATATTTACATAGAGTACCAGCATATTTTGTTACACAATATAATAATTTGTGGCTATATGTTTTAACTGATTATTCTTACAAATGAAACGAAACATAAACCGTATTTATAAATATAGAATATGGTCTTTAGCCAGTAAGATGTCATTCAATACAAGGTCAACTTTTAAGAATGTTGAACTTAATTGTTTGCAACAGTCCAAGTATCTTGAAAGTCCCAAAAACTTGTCCTTCCCCCAGCCATGTGACTACAAAGCAAGTGTAGAAGGAAGTTGTCCAGTAGTGAGAATGGCCTACAATTTTTGCATGTAATGATTGACAATATGTTATGCTATCTCACAAATGGAGAAAGCCTAGTGAAACCAAATACAAAGTGAACAAGGCAATATGCAAAAAAACCTGAACGATTTTTTTATCCCGTAAGTCAGGCATGTCCAAACTATGGCCCTCCATCTGTTGTGAAACTACAAGTCCCAGCATGCCTTGACAAAGTTTTGCTATTAGGGAATGCTAAAACTATGGCAAGGCATGCTGGGATGCGTATTTTCAGAACAGCTGGAGGGCCATCGTTTGGACATGCTTGCCTTAAGTGTTAAGAACCAGTGGGACTTAACACACTGTTTCATGACAATGACATGCTGCAGACAAATCCACACTGAATATGAAGCTCACTCACCTGCAGCACACAAATGCTATATAGATAAATGTAATACTTCCTCACCTAGCCTCCACAGGTAATCAGTAACGGAGTGGAGCCAAGAAAGAGGTAGTACATACATTACTGTATGTCATTGTGTATTTGCAATAACATGACATAGTGGCTGGGTATGGCAGTGGGAACTTGAATGCCCCAATCCTTCCCATCCATGCACTTGGATGGGGAAACCCTTGTTTGAAAAAAGGTAGTCTACACCCATTAACTATCTACTCCATAGACATTTCAGCCTGATCATTGCTGAAGACTAAAGAAGTCTTATGAAGTTTTTATTGAGTATATGATTTTTCATAACAATTCCAGAAAGAACAAAGAGTCACTCATGGGAGGTGACTGGTACAGGGGTTCTTCTTCCCTTCCTTTCTGTATATTGGCAGTCCCCATCCCATCTATTTCATCGTGTACATTGGACTGGAGGCATGCACACCATCTCATGCGTGTAGAATAGTGGACTGAAAGCATGTTCACCATCTCATGCGTGTAGAATAGTGGACTGAAAGCATGCACACCATCTCATGCGTGTAGAATAGTGGACTGGAAGCATGCACACCATCTCATGCGTGTAGAATAGTGGACTGGAAGCATGCACACCATCTCATGCGTGTAGAATAGTGGACTGGAAGCATGCACACCATCTCATGCGTGTAGAATAGTGGACTGGAAGCATGCACACCATCTCATGCGTGTAGAATAGTGGACTGGAGGCATGCACACCATCTCATGCGTGTAGAATAGTGGACTGGAAGCATGCACACCATCTCATGCGTGTAGAATAGATGACTGGAAGCATGCACACCATCTCATGCATGTAGAATAGTGGACTGGAAGCATGCACACCATCTCATGCGTGTAGAATAGTGGACTGGAGGCATGCACACCATCTCATGCGTGTAGAATAGTGGACTGGAAGCATGCACACCATCTCATGCGTGTAGAATAGATGACTGGAAGTATGCACACCATCTCATGCATGTAGAATAGTGGACTGGAAGCATGCACACCATCTCATGCGTGTAGAATAGTGGACTGGAGGCATGCACACCATCTCATGCGTGTAGAATAGTGGACTGGAAGCATGCACACCATCTCATGCGTGTAGAATAGTGGACTGGAAGCATGCACACCATCTCATGCGTGTAGAATAGTGGACTGGAGGCATGCACACCATCTCATGCGTGTAGAATAGTGGACTGGAAGCATGCACACCATCTCATGCGTGTAGAATAGATGACTGGAAGTATGCACACCATCTCATGCATGTAGAATAGTGGACTGGAAGCATGCACACCATCTCATGCGTGTAGAATAGTGGACTGGAGGCATGCACACCATCTCATGCGTGTAGAATAGTGGACTGGAAGCATGCACACCATCTCATGCGTGTAGAATAGATGACTGGAAGTATGCACACCATCTCATGCGTGTAGAATAGTGGACTGGAAGCATGCACACCATCTCATGCGTGTAGAATAGTGGACTGGAGGCATGCACACCATCTCATGCGTGTAGAATAGTGGACTGGAAGCATGCACACCATCTCATGCGTGTAGAATAGTGGACTGAAAGTACTGTACTTACTTTGTGCGATGAACCACTGCTGTGCACATTCTGCAGAATGGCCCTTGTTAATGATGTCCTTAATCGTCTGTACATGCAGGACGACGGAGGACATCATTAACAACTACATGTCGTAATGATATAGCGTGTAGACATCAGATGATATGCATGTTAAAATTGTTAACAATATCGTTTTTGTGCATATCGTTAACTTTTATAGTCCATTGCGTATGCACTTTTACCCATCACACCATCTTCATGATGACAGAGCTATCTTTGGTACTTCTGTACTTTCACGGCGCCAGCATGGCGCCGCGCGTCAGAGTCCCCTTGCGGGGCTCGCTTCGCTCGCCCACGCTGCGGGCTCGGTGGCTCGCTACGCTCGCCACGCTATTTAAAATCAACTCCATGCCAACATGGATAGTGGAGGTATGAACTATCCATGTTGGCATGGCGTTAGCTTAGTTTATTTTACTTAATTAGTGGCGAGCGTAACCCGGAAGTACGAGCGGCGCCATGCTGGCGCCGTGAAAGTAAAGAAGTACCCTATCTTTCTATACACACATTTATGTAAAAAAAAAAAAAAAAAAAAAAAAAAACAGCATTAAGCACTCTACGGGAATGTAAATAAGACTAAAAATTCAACATTAAGGGGCACCTTTATTATGTAGACACTATTATCCCAATCCCAGGTAAAATCTATGGAGATGCTCCGAAAAGGGGTTTGTGCCCTTTTGACGGGTGAAGTGGGTTAGAGAAAGGACATAGGTGGATCTGAGGAAATTATGAAGTGAGAGGTGAGAAGAGTGCCGGGCTGGTCTCATAAGAGGAGCCGTGCACAGTAATACCACTTTTACACCAAAATGCAGGATCCGACCCGGTATTTGGAACACGGTTCCAATCCAGGTTGGATCTGGGATTTGCCTCGTTTACACTGAGGTGCTGACTGTGAATTTTCCCAGGCCGACATTGTTTACACTGCACATGGGTGCAGGGGGTGGCCCTTGGAGATGTCATCATTTCCAGTCGCCGGGACCGCCGACCGACGGCCTGGGGTCAAGCCTGGCACCAGGGTAAATGGCTGTGCTGCCCCCAGCCAAAGTGCACCCCTAGCCCCCATCAGCGAGTTGAATGGATTCTGCACACGGGCATCCATTCACCACCTGAGGAAAAAATACAAAAAAGAGGTAGCGCTATAACCAATGAGGATTTAAAAATAAAATGACATTTATTGGTACACATACATGTTCAATTGTATAAAAAATAGATGCCGCCAGTTGGTGAAATAGGGGACCAGTTGGTAAAACAGGGGATTTGTAAACTTCCCTGATCCAAGGAATGTTAAATGGTGGATATAATTACCGGTGCAGTCCTTTTTGGTTGATTCCTCTGGGAGATCTTTACATCCTTTTAGGATAGCATGGTAGCTGTGTCATCCCTTTGTTGATGGAACATGAGGAAGGTCCACTTGTGGGGCTGAAGATATATTGTACGGTCCACTGGTGGAGGCGGCTAGTTGGATCCCAAAGGTATATTGCAAAATGCGTGAAGTGGCTGTTGGGGGCGAGTGAGTGTGGCAGCTCCTGGCTGCCTCTGACGCGTTTCACTGTCACTCAGGGACAGCTTTTTCAAAGTCCTTTGAAAAAGCTGTCCCTGAGTGACAGTGAAACGCGTCAGCAGCTATAAAAACAATATATCTTCAGCCCCACATGTGGACCTTCCTCATGTTCCATCAACAAAGGGATGACACCGCTACCATGCTATCCTAAAAGGATGTAAAGATCTCCCAGAGTAATCAACCAAAAAGGACTGCACTGGTAATTATATCCACCATTTAACATTCCTTGGATCAGGGAAGTTTACAAATCCCCTGTTTAACCAACTGGTCCCCTATTTCACCAACTGGCGGCATCAATAGGAGCGGATCCCCCACCAAATACCGTTAAAGTGGCCCTGCGGGCAGTGAGCATTGTTTTTAATTTCTATTTTTTTATACAATTGAACATGTATGTGTACCAATAAATGTCATTTTATTTTTAAATCCTCATTGGTTATAGCGCTACCTCTTTTTTTTTTTTTTTTTTTCTCTGTTGTTTTGGGACCCACTCAGTCCCATAGGTAGCAGCTTTACAAAACACCCCTTGTCAGCGCCCATAGAGCTACACAGTAGCTCCAGCCCTTCCTTTTATCCATTCACCTCCTCCCTGGCTTCGCTGCTGTCTGCACAGTACAGCAGACAGCAACGGAGGCTATGTGCGCCCCACACCCAACCTCCATACTGACCACAGGTCGCTGTGGTCTGGAGGTTGGGTTCCACCATTGGTGTAAATGGGCCCCGGGTCAGATGACCTGGGATAGCGGTTTACACTGCTCCACCACCCAAGTCCTCTCCATGTTTCACCCTGGTCAGGACCTGGGTACTATTCCTTGGTGCCCCATTTACACCACTGACGACCTGATAACTAGCCACACACCTGTAGAGGCTGGAGCTGAGTGCAGGGGGCTGGGGCCCTGGAGCCCCAGTAGATGGAGAAGGGCCCTGGGGTGGTCTTCATCCTGCTACTGCCATTGGTAATACTAGATGGTGACCCTGTACATGTACAGTGAGTTTTCAAATGTTTGGGGCCATTCTGACACCTATGCCCGCCTTAACAGAACTGCACAATGACAAGATTTCTGAGTCGATAATTGATAAATAAGAGTGTTTACTGTGCATGTTTCTATAGTTGCCCTTTATATGTTGCTTACATATTTTTGCAGGTAATATTTAGTTTTGGCACCTGGGAAGCTTACAGTCTATATCCTCTTCTCACACACATGAATGTTTATTTGGTACTTGTTTCCTAGAACGGCCACAATCGTGAGTGATCGTGGCTCTTAATTAAGGGACACGATCCTCACGATGTGGCCGATTTTTGACACTTTTTTCACTTTGATTGACAGAAATCGGGTCAATCGGTCGGTCGCGACCAATTAAAATCGGCCGCGATGCGACCGACCGATTGACCCGATTTTTCCATAGACTTCAATGTTAAAAAATCTTTTAACATTGAAATCGGGAGGATCTTGTCGGTCTTGTGCCATTATAATGGCACAAGATGAGATGGACTTGATTAAGTCCATCTCACATAGGGAAAAATGTTAAAAAAGGTGAAATGGGCCAATATGACCCATTTCACATTTTTTATGTGCCCGCCATGACCCCACGATAGACGTCAACCCGAAGCGTGGCGAGCGGCGGCGGTGCGCGTCCTCCGACCTTTTCATTCCCCTACTATCCACTAGGGCGTGGAGTGAGAATAGAATAGTGTGGCGAGCGCAGCGAGCCACCGAGCCCGAAGCGTGGCGAGCGCAGCGAGCCCCGCGAGGGGACGCGTATACCTGTGAAGTTAGACGCGTCCCCTCGCGGGGCTCGCTGCGCTCGCCACGCTTCGGGCTCGGTGGCTCGCTGCGCTCGCCACACTATTCTATTCTCACTCCACGCCCTAGTGGATAGTAGGGGAATGAAAAGGTCGGAGGACGCGCACCACCGCCCCTTGCGGGCTCGCTGCGCTCGCCACGCTTCGGGTTGACGTCTATCGTGGGGTCTAGCCCACTTAGTAACATTTGTGGGGGCAATTGAAAATAATCAGGTGAAAAAAAAAAAAAATCGGGTGAAAAATCGGTCGATCGGATCGGTCGCATCGTATGCGACCAAATCGCATGCGATGCGATCGATCCGATTTTTTATCTTACGACCACAACGATCTAAATCGTTGTGGCCGTTCTAGGAAACAAGTACCGTTTATTTTATGAGAAGCCAATTAAATTACCAGTGTAAAGCATTTATGACACAAATACAGATTTACAGCTGATGTTTCCTAATGGTTAGTGTGTTACTAACTACTGCAGCTTTAGAAAGATTCTATTAAGCAGCAAGTGCCTTCAAAGCCCTCTTACTGTATACAGTATGAACATCTGGAATTGCCCTGGTAGGGGCACTTTGGGCCTTATTTTGGTTCATTCTTTCTGACAAAATCCTTCTTAGATGGGCAAAACCATGTGCACTGCAGGTGGGGCAGGTGTTACTTGTGCAGAGAGAATTAGATTTGGGTGAGTAATTTTGTTTCTGTGCAGGGAAAATACTGACTGCTTTATTTTAACACTGCAATATAGATCTCACTTTGAAGTAAAACCCCACCCAAATCTAATTCTCTCTGCACAAGTAACACCTGCCCCACCTGCAGTGCACATGGTTTTGCCCATCTAAGAAGGATTTTGTCAGAAAGAATGAACCAAAATAAGGCCCTTTGTGATCTGAGTGAATGAGGTGTATTAAGTAACAGCACAGACAGTAGTTACAGCAATCTGTGTGGTGGTGAGAAATCATGCACAGATTTAAAAAGTTGACACAATGTCTGTTGGTGCGCTGATCTCATACTGAGTCAGACAGAAAGCAGAAGTTACACATAAACAAGCTGAGCTGCAGCAAAAGAAAACTATTTTTGTCCGTGATACCCCACCCATTCCCCCCTACTCAGAGGGACTTGACTGACACTGTCAGGGTATTATAGGTATACACCTGCCTGGCTGTAATTGCCCTATACAGAAGTAGATGCATAAATTGGCTATATATATAGCTACTACATTTGTTTTTATTTTCCTGCAGATTATGAGAAGCAGCTCGACTCCTCCTAGCATCGGGAGGCAGATGGGCATGTGAGATTTGTGACCACAAATGCAACAGAATTGTGCTTGATCTGTTGGAGGAAGAGAGGGAATGAGTTTAAAATGTGTGCTAAAGGTGCCCATACACTAGGGCGATTCATATGCGATTTGGGCTCTTTTCATGCGATTTCGGCGATCAGTCTGGATTATATTTCCTATCCCTGTGCAAGGATGCAAACAGATCCAGGCCCCTAGTCTCATTCAGATCGCTGATGCTGTGACAGATGATCACCATGACTATACGGTGCTCTGTGTTTAAGGCCTCCATACACAGGTCTGATTTGGCCTGTTTTCATCCAATCCGACAGATTGGGCTGAGGGATTGGATAAAACCAGGTTAAATCGGATGTGTTTTGACATCCATTGCATTGCCCTGAGTGCTACGGATCGGATCCAGAGATTATGTTCTGCAAATATGATCTCTGGATTCGGCCCCCTCCCGGCGGTGGGGATCGGGATCTCGTGTAATACTTCACATGGCTGTTTGTACACTGCTCGAGAAGTCGGAGCAGTGTATGGCAACCTTGAGACGCAGAACTAGGATTTGAAATGCTGATCGTGGGCGTCTTTGTAGCATTAGTGGCAAAGAAAATAGTGTCCAGCTCTGAATCAGGCCTGGTGTGTACACAACGTTTCTAATTTGACTAAATAACAAACTCAACTGCAGATGTGCTAGTCCAGGGGTTCCCAATCTTTTTCGAATCACGGCACCCTAGAGTATCAGAATTTGTCCACGGCACCCCTAGGCCCCCCAAAATATATATAAAATTAAGTAGATTGTGTTTATATGTGCTTCTTAGGTTCAGTTATGTGGTAACAGGCAGGATTTGCTTCTGATTGTACACATTTTATGATTGGCAGCCACCAGCACTGGTTTTATCCATAAATAATTGATCATAAATAATTTGAATTGGTCCTGGACCACCAACCCGTGGCACCCCTGCAAGTGTCCCGAGGCACCCCAGGGAGCCACGGCACACAGTTTGGGAACCACTGTGCTAGTCCATTGAACAAGTAAAAGGTTTTTGATTTTTTTTTTCTCCCCTTTTCTTTCTTCAGCAGGGACAGATCCTTCTGGATGAAATGTAACTGGTATAGCTCATTCCGTACTGTGAGATCACATTCTGTCCTGTGATTTCTTACGCTGAGCCAGAGATACTAGATCTGAGCATGTTAAACAAACATGCATCATGTCCCTAGGATGTATGCAGCTCTATGTTATACAACGGATATGAAATACTCAGATTTATCTATTTTTCTTTTATCAATATAAATTAGATGATTTTTAATCATTTAAACAAAAATGTGACTAGCCTTAAACAACACAGAAAGTTTTTTTCACTTGCATTTCATTTTAGGGGATTTTTCACTTTGAAAAATTAAATTGATTCCAAAAGTCCATTATTTCTAAAATGACTGAACTGAATTTCTGAGAACTATTGTCATGAGGTTTACAAGATCAGCTCTTTGTCCTACCTCAGACATTATTTTATTCTTGAATATATAAAGTGTCTAATATTTGTGTTTCCTGTTTACAAACTACAGCACTATTCCCTTAATATTAATATATTAGGTACTATGTTATTAATATATCAAAGTGCTAGACCCATATTCTGTAGCTCAATTGTCCTACTGCTCTTTCACTCGCCCAGCAGACATACTACAGACTTCTTCCTGGTTCACTTAAGCTGGGTACACATCTATACAATCCGTTTTCTTGCGACCGTTGGACCTCCACAAACAACAGCCGATCACGTGCGTACACACCTGTACAATTTTACTTGCGACGTCCGATGTACTCCCGTCCAAACAGTCGCAAGAAAAAGATTGTATCACTGTACACACTCTCTTGATTGTCATTGCATGATGGTGCACCCCTGTTGCACAGATACTTGTAGTGCCACGTAAAAAGATGTAGTCAACCGGCAGGGTGACTAGAGACAGACATACGGCAAATAGCTGGGGTGTGCGTCTAGATGAAGTCTGCCGGTTGACTACATCTAGACGCACACCCCAGCTATTTGCCGTATGTCTTTCTCTAGTCACTCTCCTGGCTGACTACATCTAGACGCGCACCCCGGCTATTTGCCATATGCCTGTTTCTAGTCACCCTGCCAGCTGACTACATATTTTTATGTGGCACTACAAGTACCTGTGCAGCAGGGGTGTTAACCATCATGCAATGACAATCTAGAGAGTGACTACATGCTGTACTGTAGGAGATCATGCAGCTATGAAACGTATAGTCGCAAGAACGTCCAGCATATCGATCGAACGTGCGTACACACTGCACTTTTGTTCTGATATGGACCCGGCCGGTCGGATGAAAATTAAACAGCAATGAACCTTCGACCGACCGAGTATGGACGGACAATGGAAGTTTTTGGCAGTTTATCGCTCGTACGGGACAACGTACACACCTATACAATTGAACGGCCGTCCGACTCAGAACGGAAGAACGGCCCGACGATTGTATGTTTTTGTATTGTATTGTACAGCTTACTGTCTACCAAATTGCTCCTTGAGTGTGTATACTTCCTGCACAACCTCTCCTGTATTCCTACTGTCTGTTGGGGACCTACAAGTCTCGTTTTCTCGTTCTTCTTATGATACACGTTCTCTTTGGACGCTTATTTTCTTTTTTGGCCTCAAGTGCCATTTCTACACTATTATTACAGTACTTCTACACTCAGTTCTACTTCAGTGACTTTTTTTTTATTGTCTTCTATAACTTATGCAGACCACACAATTGTGAGGTATACCCGACACATGCGAATCTTGATTCTCAAGATGCACATAATAATTATCGCATCACATGGGGGCAGTACGGATGGTGTAATGGTTCGCATTACTGCCTCACAGTACTGAGGTCATGGGTTCGATTCCCGCCATGGCCCTAACTGTGCAGAGTTTGTATATTCTCCCCGTACTTGCGTGGGTTTCCTCCGGGTACTCTGGTTTCCTCCCACAATCCAAAAATAACCCTAATTAAAAATTAACCCTAGAATGAATGTGTGTGCGTGTACATGTAGTAGGGAATATAGATTGTAAGCTCCACTGGGGCAGGGACTGATGTGAGTGTTCAAATATTCTCTGTAAAGCGCTGCGGAGTATGTGTGCGCTATATAAGAAACTGTTAATAATAATAATATGTGCGATTGCATGCAGTGTGCGATCTATTTATATACCCCCAGATAGCCCATCCCTCATTACAACACCTGACGTCAGGTCGTAAGGGGCATGCAATTTATCGCATGAGTGCATGCACATTGAATGCTAAAATCACTTAAGATGCGATTTATCACACAGGGAGCTGCAAGGGAAATCTCGGCATGATATTCCATTGCATACCATGGCACAAGTTTATGGGCGCTTTCTCTCTGCTGTCATCTAACCTCAACATGTCCAAATCATAGGTTGTCTTACCTCCTTACATAGTCAGTCTCCCCTCGATTCTACCTTGCCATAAGGACCACCACAATTTCTGAATCTGCTATGGGGAATGACAGTGGAGGGACAGGGGATGTACATAGTAGGATAGAGAAGACCTACTATGGTTTGTAGAGGCAAGCAATGATGGCTTGCACAGAGATTTAGGAAGCACACAACACAAAAATGTGATAAGACAAAATCAGTTACCAGTGGGAAAGTGGAGACTGTGGAACAAAGGTGCAGTAGGGACATTTGGTCAAGGGAGTTTCAGAGAAGGGGGGCTACAATGGAGAAATCTTGGATGTGGGAGGAGGCAGTTAGGAGGAAGTTTCCGGTAGCTTTTCTATGGAGAAAGCACAGTGCCAAACAGTGTAAGATTAGAAGCAAAACTGACTTATTTGCAGCATTTGCGTCTACCCATGTAGGTCTGAATTTTTTTTATCATTTGCTAGCAATTAATCCTATTGAAGATAATAATAAAAAAAATTGTTTATTAAGGTTTTGAGCTGTGCTCATACATTGGCTAGACAGTAGCGCCGTGCGTTCACCATGTGAATAGTTAGTCGCTACCACGCCAGAGTGTAATCCCGCCCTTTGCAAGTCTGCGAATAGGTAGCGAATATGTCGCACCCCAGTGAAAATCTGCATAACCATTTGCAGCTCACAATCAAATAATCTCCCCACTATGCAGCCTGTGCGTAGTTGTGGACTTGGCAGCTGCCCAATCAAGGCCGAAACCGATGTCAAAAACCCTCCCCTAAAACTCTTGGGCAGCGTTTCTTCTGACACTTGCAGAAAACGTCAGGTTGCCATCCAAAAATGGCGCCTTCCTGTCAATCACATTGCAAATGGGCAGCGAAAAAAGTGGCGGGCGTACTGCAACCCATATGCATGCGCAGTCTATCAGTAATCCCCCTGGTAGCATTACTGCCTCACAACACTGAGGTCATGGGTTCAATTCCCACCATCTAACTGTGCTTGCGTGGGTTTACTCCGGGTACTCTGGTTTCCTCCCTCAATCCAAAAATATACTGGTAGGTTAATTGGCTTCCAATAAAATAAAGTTAACCCTAGAATTTCTGTGTGCGTGTACTTGTGGTAGGGAATATAGATTGTAAGCTCCACTGGGGCAGGAACTGATGTGAATGCTCAAATATTCTCTGTAAAGTGCTGCGGAATATGTGTGCGCTATATAAGAAACTGTTAATAAATAAACAAATAAAGGTCTGAATTAGGCCCATAGTCTGCATAACAATGATTCTTCGCAAGCAGTAAAAAAGGGAAGATAGGGTCCCGTGCTCATCTCTTAGAGTAGTTGCTTAGTGCTTAAGTTATGAATCATAGGCGTCTAAATTCAAGAGTTATGAGTGAGTGCAGGTCCCCTTTCACATACTTCCAAGCTGTAAAACGTTGGCCCATGAATGAATTAAACTTCGAGTCCTAAAACCCAGAACACCATGTCAGGTCAACTGTACCTAGTTAAATGGAAGATGGAAAATCAATATAACTTCACTGTAAGATATATATTTTATGTCTAACAGACCAGCTTTGCTATGTAAGGCAGTCTGTCTTTGAATGTGAAAGGTAATTGGGATGGCACACTGCAGTCCATCTTCTTGTGGCGATGTGCATTCCCAGCCCATATTCTTTTTGATCGATAAAAAAGAATCTGAATGGGCCACTATAAAGCGGTGATCTATGCTACATACCATATATAATAACCAGAATTACTGGATGCCTTTTATATTGTGTTATGTTGTGGGCAACCCAGAGACGGTACCAACAGTCCATAGTGCTTTGCACGATAATAGGCATGGATTGAATTTATTTCTTATCATGTAATAATCAATTAATCTTTTTTACCATTTGTTTAGATTTATAGCTTTTTTTGTGTCTGGAATCCATTTTCTTATGCAAAAACAAAGTGTAAAATTGCTGTGCTTGGTTTGTGGCTAGATATTGTACATGTTTGTTCTGACTCTATAATGAACATTAAGCCTCAGTAGAAATATAATGTACAATTAGATTATTGTGAGACATGGACACAATTGTACAGTGAATACATTTTCTCCAATACTTCTAAATATCAATTAACCTAAATACAAATAATTACAGAAATATTCCCTCTGGGTTTTTCTTCTGAAAACCTTCCATACACTTGTGTGTTCAAAATAATTTCTAGATAGCTTTTTTGTGAGTAAAGAAATACATTTTGGATTCGTTCTACCTTGGCGATATCATTCAGTGACATCATCCTGTCCCCGCACCATACATGCAGTTGTCAGCGACATAGCCAAAATTGAGCTGCATGTACAGGGGACCTCGTTAATGACCCACAGGAGCTCACATCATTAACAATATTGAGCATACACACTAGACAATATTACAAACGATATCACTTGAAGCAGTGGCGTAACTATAGCACCGCTGCAGTGCTATAGTAATGCCCCCGCCCCCCATCCCCCGCAGGCTTACCGGTCTGTGCGTCCCGGCTCCCCTCCTGGCTTCAATCAATGCTATGGAGACGGACCACGATAAAATGGCCGCCCCATAAACCAGACAGTTCTTTGAAACTGTCTGCGGTATGGGGGCGGCCATTTTATCGTGGTCCGTCTGCATAGAATTATTAATTGAAGCCAGGAGGGGAGCCGGGACGCGCAGACAGGTAAGCCTGCGGTGATGGGGGGGCTAGCGGGGAGGCGCCCCCCCCATTAACGGCGAGGGGGGGGGGGGGGGGGGCAAACCAAGCTACGCCACTAACTTGAAGGACCAAAATAGGCTGACATATTGCTGTGTGCTGAGTGATCTAGCATTGATCAGAGCGCTCAGCGACATCTTCCCTGTGTAAGCCCCTTAAGACTACTGGGAGGAATAACAGATCAATTGGATAGTCTTTGTACAAAGTAACTTAGCTTTACTCATGCTACCCACCCTCCTGATTTAGGTGCATACACATTTATTATTTACAGTTTCTTATATAACGCATCAGATTTTGTTGCGCTCTACAATTGTATTTTAGAAGAAAAGAAGGGAAAGACTCTCTCTTTGTTGGGGCACTCTTATAATGAAATTTTAGATTTCAATTGATCAAAGTAGTATTAAAGTATAAGGAAGGGACACACACAAAGGCCCCCCCAAAAAGAAGAACGGTAAGTATTAATTTGGATAATTAGTGCGACAATCGCTTTACATATGTATATGAAAATTTTTAAAATTCTCTTTAATAGTATATTTATTAAAACTAAGCACTAAACACAGACAGACAAAAATACATGTAACATAGAACACTGATGGAGCTTTAATTGGGCTTTGATAGGTAGTGGTAATCAGAATAATTAATTTGATCGGTCCTACGAAGACAAAATATGTTATCTCTAGAAAAGAGAGTCTCTTCAAGGCTCAAGATCAGTATCACACTGAGGTCATAGTCCCCAATCTTGAACTACTTCCCAAAAATGAGCTCAAAAAATAGACGTTCTTAATAGGGATAAGTTTCAAACACACAGAAACAGTAAGAAAAGAAAAGAAGGATTAATGCTGTATTGTGCGGCTTATTGCAGTTAAAGTGACATAGAAAGTATATCTTAATCAAATGATGGGCTTCTGTGCTGGCCCAGGTGTCCACAATGGTGACACGCTATTATCTGGTATAGATTGTCACTTCTTAAATAGTGCCACAATGAACGTCTGCATCAAAACTGTTATTTCTGTATCATACTGTCTGATATACGTCCCTATTAAACAGTCAGTAAAATGTGTATCAAATTATACAGTAAATTAGTAATCACACATCAATCAAAGGATAGCGAAAATATAGTGTACATTTTTAAGTAAATACAATGGAAACACTGTCACCTCTCCCCTAGAGGGTAAGTATACTGATAGTAGAGAGGAAAAGTAAAAATGGAAGAAAAGAGAGAGAAAACCACAATGATGGGGGGCAAGAGATTATGTGGGAGTAGAAAAAGAGAAGAAAGAAAAAAGAGAGGAAAGGGGAGGAATGAGAAAGAGGAGTGTTGCCTCAAAGGTTGACAGTTCACCAACTTTGTATACCTATAGTGTGTCAGGAAGGATGAGTTCTCGCAAAGAGGTCTCCCTCAAATGTTACTTGTCACCACCTGATACACCAGCTGCCATCTGTAATTGATGGGCCTTTGAAGGTATTGTGGGAAGTCAGACCTATGCTCCCTGATTTTGCCCCCCAGGGCTGCTGCTGCCCAGCTATATATACCTATGACCAAAAGGGGGTACAACGATTTCTTTAGAGGGGTCTCCCCCTACTGTGTACTCAGTTGTACCTCAAATTGGTCGGCTTCCTTTAGCAGGTAATGCAAAAAAGGGCTTTTTGAGGTATTGCGGGTGAGCGAGTCCTATTGATAGGGGTTACAGGGAGAGAGGATGGCACAGAAAAGAAAGGAAAAGAAAAGAAGAATTGGGAGAAGAGCAGGAGAGCTGGAAGTACCTGAGAACGATTGTTACCTCAAAGGTGACAAATCACCAACTTTATATACCTACAGAAGGCCAGGAAAGGTGAGTTATCACAGTGAGGTCTCCCCCAAGTGTTACTCGTCACCACCTGGCCTACCAGCTGCCATCTAAGGACGATGGGCCTTATAGGTATTGTGGGCAGTCAAACCTATACTCCCTGACTTAACTCCAAAGGACTGCTGCTGCCCAGCTGTATATACCTATGACCATGAAGTAGTACAACGGTTTCCTTAGTGGGGTCTCCCCCTTCTTGTACTCAGTTATACTTCACCCTGGTCAGCTTCCTTCAGCAACTGGTGCAAGAAGGGCTTTACAGGTATTGCGGGTGAGCGAGTCCTGGTATTTAGGAGTTATAGGGAGAGAGGATAACAAAAAGAAAAAAGAGATATAGAAAATCTCCCAAGACAATAATGGATTGGGATGGTTTAAATTCCCCCGGTTAAGGTTAATATGGTTTTAAATGATGTGTTTCTCAGCTACCTAGCTGAGAGAGGTGTCTCAGGCGGTATTGTTTCTATATTTCAGAAAGAGGCAAAACAGCACAATATGAAAAGAAAATATGAGAAAAAATAATAATAATATATAATAATAAGTAATAAAAGAAAAAAGGGGTAAATAAGTTGGGGGAGAGGCACAGTGGATACCTATAGTTTCACCCCGGGGATCTGGTCCTAGATCTCCACCGGGTCTGCCGCTGTGACTGGAGGTATGTGAGTCCCTGCTGTCTCAGAATTTACTGATCTCAGGAATGCTGCCGTCAGGTCACTGTATTAGCGGCTACAGAGTCTCAGGATCGTGGTCTCTTTGATGTTATAGATCAGCCGCATAAGTATCAGGATTGGAAGACATCAAACAGATATGCCGGCCGTATTGTAAGTCAGCGTTCCTATCCGCCGCATAGATGTAGTGCTGTGAGTCGGCGTCTCTCATAACACGCCGGATATCTCAGTAAGAGTGTCAGCAGGCAAGCGGGCAAGTGCGCCGGAGTCACCTGTATGCTGTAAAACAGCGTTTCTGTCCAACGGGTGCCGCCGGTCTGCAAGTCTGTCACGAGCGGGATGCACGGGTGTCAATGTCAGGGGGCACTGGGTAGATGCGCTGGTGTCCCCTCTCTGCTGTAAATCAGCGTTGTTCTGTCCACACAAACGATCGTTTCGCCACTGGAGGCTTTCTCAATGTGTAACAGTGAATGAATGTGACGCCCTTAAGTAGCGTCTGGGTCTGTAATTAGTGCTGATTGATCTGCAGCCTAAGAGGGAGTAAAAATTCTCCTTGCTTGTAATGGTAATTGCGGTATGCATATCTATCAGATTACTATGTATGGGTTTATACTATGGAATGAAAATAGAAGAAATGTATAACATGATTATGGAATAATGTAAAGAAATCTGAACAGGGGAAAAGGTCAAATGTCAGAATGACGGGGATGCTACGCTCTGTAATTGGCCGTGCTAGGAGGAAAAACCGGTAATGGATGGAGAATACGGTTTCTTTCTGAGTAGGTCGAAATATAAATAAATAAATAAATAAATAAATATAATAATAATAAGATGGAGAAAGGGGAAAAGTGAAGTTAAGAACAGAAATTACCAGTATTAATTATAAAACTACATAGTTAGTATTTTGCGCGATATATAGGAGAAGTCGACATGAAGAAAAAGATGACACCAACCTATAAATTATAATTCTGAGGGCTATAAATAATAAATATGCCATTACAGACTTGATTGGATAATCTGAAAACGGTCCAAAGGAAGTTAGTATAAAACATAAGTACCACATATAATTTTTGAATATAGTGTTGTTACTAGTGGGGCAAAACGAAGGGTGATGCTGGTCGACCAGGACCTACAAATGATAAGATACCTGGAAGAACTACAAGATACGCCTACTACAACGGAGGATACCCCTGGCCGAACTATCTACAAGAAAAAGAGTACATTCATGCCCCAGGAGAACCTGAGTCCAGAGATCAAGATATTCCTGGACCTGGTATCCAGAGACATGAACAACCTAACAACACAAACTCGACCTAGTAACATCCCAAATCTGACCAGAGAGGAACAACAGACCCTCAAGGACATCTCATCATGGGATGATGTCATTATTAAGCCATCAGACAAGGGGGGCAACGTTGTACTATGGCCCAAAGACCTCTATGTCAAAGAGGCAAACCGCCAACTCCTGGACACTAAGTGTTACAAACAGATGATGTTTAATCCAACTGACAACTATAGGATTGTGTATAACCGCCTGATTGACGGAGCCTATAAAAAAGGTACCATCTTAAAAAGTGAACATGCCTTCCTCAAAACGGAACATCCCAGAACCCCGACCTTCTATATGCTCCCGAAGGTGCATAAAAACCTGCAGAAACCTCCAGGAAGACCCATAGTGTCGGGCATCAATGGCATATCAGAACAAGCCAGCATCTTCATAGACAAACATCTCCGACATCATGTACACACACTACCATCCTATGTACAGGATACTAGGGATGTCCTGGCCAGGATACATGATGTCATTTTGGAAGAGGATCAGCTGCTGGCCACGCTGGATGTAGAATCCCTGTATACCAGCATCGCCCACAATCTTGGTATCTCAGCAGTTAGATATTTTCTAACAATGGAAGGTATCAATGACTTTGGGGAATTCCTCTTAGAACTGCTGGAATTTGTCCTCAACCGTAACTGTTTCACCTTTAACGATCGATATTTCTTGCAGATCCGGGGAACAGCAATGGGCGCTGCATGTGCGCCCACATATGCTAACATGTTCCTCGGATGGTGGGAGAAGGAATATGTTTTCTCAGAGGCCAATGAAGTATATACCAGTAAAGTCATCACTTGGGTCAGGTATATAGATGACATTATGCTCATATGGCAAGGGGACCGGACAAGCCTGCTACAATTCATCAATAGACTTAATGAGAATGACCTGAATTTAAAACTGACACACTGTATTGATAAAAATGAAATCAACTTTCTGGACCTCAACATCTATCGCTCAGAGAACAATCAATTACTTACCAAGCTATACAGAAAGGAGACAGCTACAAACAGCCTCCTACTCCAAGGTAGCGCACATTTCCCTCCCACCATTAAAAACATCCCGAAAGGTGAATTCCTACGGTTGAGAAGGAACTGCTCAAATATCCAAACCTTCCTGGAACAGAGCTCCGAGCTGACCACCAGATTAATTGAACGAGGGTACAGCAAAAGGTCAGTCAAGTGGGCCAGATACCAAGCAACCAACAAGAGACGTGAAGACCTCATCTTTGTTAAAAATAAATCAGACCAAAAAGAACAAACCACTAGATTCATCACAAACTATTGTGATCAGTGGAAAGATTTGCAAGGTATCATCCAACGACACTGGCCAGTGCTCAAAATGGACCCAGACCTCGACCCTATAACCTCCAAAGGCCCACAGTTCAGTTGGAGGAGAGCAAAAAATCTAAGGGATAACTTGGTACAAAGTCATTTTCAGAGAAATCCCAAATTCAGACCAAAAGTGACAGGCACATTCCCATGTGGAAAATGCAAAGGATGTGGTTATATTGTCAAAAAAAGCCAGGTAACCAACAGATTTGGCAAAACACTCAAAATTCAGAGCTTCATAAGCTGTGAAACTTCAGGAGTAATATATTGTTTGGAGTGCCCCTGCAATATGAAGTATGTGGGCATGACCAGCCGCAAATTAAAACAAAGACTCCTGGAACATGTTGGCAATATCCGGAATGCCGAAACTGACATCCAGAAAATGAAAAAACTAACGTCAGTAGCAAGGCATTTCCGGACCAAGCATGGAGGGTCCCCACAGGGACTTAAAATCTATGGTTTGGAGAATATCAGAATGGGAATACGCGGTGGAGATCTAACAAAAGAGCTCCTACGGAAGGAATGCAAATGGATTTTCGAATTGAATACCGTAAATCCATACGGCTTAAATGAAAACAACACATTCGGATCCTTTTTGCAGTAAATTCCTTCTTTACATACTAGAACCATATAATATAATCCAATCATAATTCTGTTTCTACAATACATCTCTTTTAGGCATTAGCCTAACCTAATAACCATCTCTTATACTTTTATCCAAATATATCCCCCTGCTTACATTTTCCTCTTCTCCCGTTTTCTTCCCTTCTAAACCTCTTAGTCAGTTTTATGTAGGTTAGGTAGGTCCCCTCTTAGGGCCTTTTATGCCCACACCAGTTTTTCATCCACAGATCTCCATCCTATTAGGATAGGACTTTCACTCACCTTTTTGGATCACCTACTGAAGAATGGTGCATCTACACCATATAGATCACTTCCTAGGCAAAACACCTTCACAGTTCTTTTCACTACATATTAGAAGTGTTCACCATTCACCTGTTTCACTATATATCTTTTTTCTCCTAGTCACTATATCTACCAAAAAATAAAAAATAAAAAATTAAAAAATAAAAAATAAAAAACAAGAAATTAATATATCATTTTCTTCCCCTTTAAATAATTTATGAACAATCTTCACTCACGTAAGTACACATTCTTACCACCAAAGGATAATAATACTACCTCACCCCCCTTTTTTTTACACTCATTCAACTACTCACTATTATCACCTATATCTGATAACCTAATCAACCTTTCATACATATGCAAAATTTAAAAAATAGATATTACTAAGATAGCACCAAGTCATTACGATCTATGTTTAAATTCTATTTCTTTCTTTTCTTTTTCTTTTATAGAACAGTAGACGACATAGCCGACATATGTAATTTTCTCTATCATATAAATTTAAACTTTATTGACCAGCATCACCCTTCGTTTTGCCCCACTAGTAACAACACTATATTCAAAAATTATATGTGGTACTTATGTTTTATACTAACTTCCTTTGGACCGTTTTCAGATTATCCAATCAAGTCTGTAATGGCATATTTATTATTTATAGCCCTCAGAATTATAATTTATAGGTTGGTGTCATCTTTTTCTTCATGTCGACTTCTCCTATATATCGCGCAAAATACTAACTATGTAGTTTTATAATTAATACTGGTAATTTCTGTTCTTAACTTCACTTTTCCCCTTTCTCCATCTTATTATTATTATATTTATTTATTTATTTATTTATATTTCGACCTACTCAGAAAGAAACCGTATTCTCCATCCATTACCGGTTTTTCCTCCTAGCACGGCCAATTACAGAGCGTAGCATCCCCGTCATTCTGACATTTGACCTTTTCCCCTGTTCAGATTTCTTTACATTATTCCATAATCATGTTATACATTTCTTCTATTTTCATTCCATAGTATAAACCCATACATAGTAATCTGATAGATATGCATACCGCAATTACCATTACAAGCAAGGAGAATTTTTACTCCCTCTTAGGCTGCAGATCAATCAGCACTAATTACAGACCCAGACGCTACTTAAGGGCGTCACATTCATTCACTGTTACACATTGAGAAAGCCTCCAGTGGCGAAACGATCGTTTGTGTGGACAGAACAACGCTGATTTACAGCAGAGAGGGGACACCAGCGCATCTACCCAGTGCCCCCTGACATTGACACCCGTGCATCCCGCTCGTGACAGACTTGCAGACCGGCGGCACCCGTTGGACAGAAACGCTGTTTTACAGCATACAGGTGACTCCGGCGCACTTGCCCGCTTGCCTGCTGACACTCTTACTGAGATATCCGGCGTGTTATGAGAGACGCCGACTCACAGCACTACATCTATGCGGCGGATAGGAACGCTGACTTACAATACGGCCGGCATATCTGTTTGATGTCTTCCAATCCTGATACTTATGCGGCTGATCTATAACATCAAAGAGACCACGATCCTGAGACTCTGTAGCCGCTAATACAGTGACCTGACGGCAGCATTCCTGAGATCAGTAAATTCTGAGACAGCAGGGACTCACATACCTCCAGTCACAGCGGCAGACCCGGTGGAGATCTAGGACCAGATCCCCGGGGTGAAACTATAGGTATCCACTGTGCCTCTCCCCCAACTTATTTACCCCTTTTTTCTTTTATTACTTATTATTATATATTATTATTATTTTTTCTCATATTTTCTTTTCATATTGTGCTGTTTTGCCTCTTTCTGAAATATAGAAACAATACCGCCTGAGACACCTCTCTCAGCTAGGTAGCTGAGAAACACATCATTTAAAACCATATTAACCTTAACCGGGGGAATTTAAACCATCCCAATCCATTATTGTCTTGGGAGATTTTCTATATCTCTTTTTTCTTTTTGTTATCCTCTCTCCCTATAACTCCTAAATACCAGGACTCGCTCACCCGCAATACCTGTAAAGCCCTTCTTGCACCAGTTGCTGAAGGAAGCTGACCAGGGTGAAGTATAACTGAGTACAAGAAGGGGGAGACCCCACTAAGGAAACCGTTGTACTACTTCATGGTCATAGGTATATACAGCTGGGCAGCAGCAGTCCTTTGGAGTTAAGTCAGGGAGTATAGGTTTGACTGCCCACAATACCTATAAGGCCCATCGTCCTTAGATGGCAGCTGGTAGGCCAGGTGGTGACGAGTAACACTTGGGGGAGACCTCACTGTGATAACTCACCTTTCCTGGCCTTCTGTAGGTATATAAAGTTGGTGATTTGTCACCTTTGAGGTAACAATCGTTCTCAGGTACTTCCAGCTCTCCTGCTCTTCTCCCAAT
This sequence comes from Crinia signifera, assembly GCF_055691185.1. NCBI lineage: Eukaryota > Metazoa > Chordata > Amphibia > Anura > Myobatrachidae > Crinia > Crinia signifera. The sequence continues at coordinate 138,026,911 of NC_139218.1, read as the reverse complement.
TCTTCTTTTCTTTTCCTTTCTTTTCTGTGCCATCCTCTCTCCCTGTAACCCCTATCAATAGGACTCGCTCACCCGCAATACCTCAAAAAGCCCTTTTTTGCATTACCTGCTAAAGGAAGCCGACCAATTTGAGGTACAACTGAGTACACAGTAGGGGGAGACCCCTCTAAAGAAATCGTTGTACCCCCTTTTGGTCATAGGTATATATAGCTGGGCAGCAGCAGCCCTGGGGGGCAAAATCAGGGAGCATAGGTCTGACTTCCCACAATACCTTCAAAGGCCCATCAATTACAGATGGCAGCTGGTGTATCAGGTGGTGACAAGTAACATTTGAGGGAGACCTCTTTGCGAGAACTCATCCTTCCTGACACACTATAGGTATACAAAGTTGGTGAACTGTCAACCTTTGAGGCAACACTCCTCTTTCTCATTCCTCCCCTTTCCTCTCTTTTTTCTTTCTTCTCTTTTTCTACTCCCACATAATCTCTTGCCCCCCATCATTGTGGTTTTCTCTCTCTTTTCTTCCATTTTTACTTTTCCTCTCTACTATCAGTATACTTACCCTCTAGGGGAGAGGTGACAGTGTTTCCATTGTATTTACTTAAAAATGTACACTATATTTTCGCTATCCTTTGATTGATGTGTGATTACTAATTTACTGTATAATTTGATACACATTTTACTGACTGTTTAATAGGGACGTATATCAGACAGTATGATACAGAAATAACAGTTTTGATGCAGACGTTCATTGTGGCACTATTTAAGAAGTGACAATCTATACCAGATAATAGCGTGTCACCATTGTGGACACCTGGGCCAGCACAGAAGCCCATCATTTGATTAAGATATACTTTCTATGTCACTTTAACTGCAATAAGCCGCACAATACAGCATTAATCCTTCTTTTCTTTTCTTACTGTTTCTGTGTGTTTGAAACTTATCCCTATTAAGAACGTCTATTTTTTGAGCTCATTTTTGGGAAGTAGTTCAAGATTGGGGACTATGACCTCAGTGTGATACTGATCTTGAGCCTTGAAGAGACTCTCTTTTCTAGAGATAACATATTTTGTCTTCGTAGGACCGATCAAATTAATTATTCTGATTACCACTACCTATCAAAGCCCAATTAAAGCTCCATCAGTGTTCTATGTTACATGTATTTTTGTCTGTCTGTGTTTAGTGCTTAGTTTTAATAAATATACTATTAAAGAGAATTTTAAAAATTTTCATATACATATGTAAAGCGATTGTCGCACTAATTATCCAAATTAATACTTACCGTTCTTCTTTTTGGGGGGGCCTTTGTGTGTGTCCCTTCCTTATACTTTAATACTACTTTGATCAATTGAAATCTAAAATTTCATTATAAGAGTGCCCCAACAAAGAGAGAGTCTTTCCCTTCTTTTCTTCTAAAATACTATTAATACTCTCCAGGGAGCACCTCCACTACCTATATTGTTCCGCAAGGACGCTAGTACACTAGCCCGAGTTATTCTTCCTAAACATTGTGGATTATATATACTTTTTTGCTGTTACAGATAATACACGCTAACCTGTGCCTTGGTCTACTCCCAATACCCTTTTCCCCTCAAAGTTGCTCTACAATTGTAGACAGTAATAAAACAAACTGAGTAACAACAGACAGACATGGGGCAGTATTCAATGTGAATAATCGCTAAACAGGATTCTCTGCACAGTTGCCGTGTTCCGGAGGGCTGGAGCATTTGCTGCCAGCCCTCCTGATTCAATGCAGCAGAGGCTCGGTATCCCTGACAGCGAATTTTTATTTTTAAAAATAAAATATTAAATATATTTATGTGCAGTAAGCACATGAAAAAAATACAGATTTTTTTTACACCAAATAATAAATAAAAAACTTTATTTTAAAAGATCACAGTTCAGTTCACCTTAAAAAGATGGCGATTGCTACACGGTGACACATGGTGAAAAACCACAGCGAATTACGGTGACTATCAGACGACGAATTGTCCATCATTCACTGTTCGCCTTCGGGGAATAGTGCATGTTGAATAGGGCGAATCAGTTTTTCAGTAAAAAAATTCACCTTAGAGCATGAAAATAGCACACATTTGCCACAGAACATGGCGAATCAGCCTCATTGAATACTGCCCATGGAGGTAAGAGGGCCCTGCTGCAAGCTTACAATTCATATCTGCAATGTGTATCTGAGTACAGTATTTGCTAGGTTTATATCCGGAACCTATGCTCCGTCCAGATAACAAGCTAAAAAATTATTAAATTATTGCTCAAATGATTAATACAATAAAACAGTTAATATATAGTTGTTTTTTCAAATGTAAACTGAATGCCCTTTTATTATTCATCATCCACAAAAGGCAGGAGGTCAAGGAATTTTAAAGTTTATTGAATGTAGAGCACATGAAAGTTTTTTTTTTTTTTTTAGTACAGTATGTAAATCACTTATGAAGCCTAAGAAGGGATTGGTGTAGTATGTACATTCATTATGATCCTGTGAGCAGGAAAAAATTACCTGTGCAGACCATGTTCCCCAGATAGAGGAGATTGGAAAACAGGTTTTGCATATTACTGTCTCCGAAAACAGAGGGGTATCCAAATAGCCACCTATTTTACCCATCAGTTTTTTTTCTGAAAAAATGTGTTCTCTCATGTAAAAGTAATATCTCTACTACTGTAGAGAGAAACTTCAGAAATGGAATTATGCCAGATATTTGTTTACTGGTTAGTTGCATTTGGGACTTATTGGAAGAAATTAGGGGCCAAATGTAATTCGGTGGGAGAATCAGAAAGTGAGAGATTTTGATCCAAAACCGCTTTTAATTACATTCATTTTATTACTTAAAAAAATTAGTTTAATATAATATCAACTTTCCTGTAAATGTTACACAGGGAAAATTTATTTACAGTTTTACATAGGTTAAAAGTTACAATTGTGGCACAGCCCTGATTACATTAACAAGCCAGTCAGTCATGGTCATTATATCACGATGCCAAAGGGAAAAGTATGGAAGCCTTCTGTTGTATGACAGGCATATCCATTTCTTGCCTTGCCACACGGCCAGAATAAGCCACGTGGTCAGTGTTACCATAGTAAGGGCAAACTCCCTGACATAAGTGGTTGGCAGCTAGTAGAATAAGAGATTTTTATTTGATGCAATGCCCTCCCCTTCCCATTTTTCCTCTCTTCTATCTTTTTATTTAACAAGTCATTCGAGACAGACGACAGCTGTTTACAAGTGATCAGACAAAGAGGTACTGATTGACCTTTTCATATTAAGGAGAGACTGATTCATGAGCTGGTACAATATGTTGCAGAGCATCATGATCGCGGAGGACTAGTCCAAGAACAGAGGTAGCAGGAGGTGTTTGTGATGGACATTTATTTTTTGTGGAAAACAATAGAGCAAACTTAGATTCTGATTAGGAACTCAGAACTCTGTAAAGGAGAAGCGATCCCTAACAGCAATGTGAACTCAGTTTCGTTTTTTATGAGTATTTCCCTTCTATGTCTGAGGATAACAACTTGGATATTTTCCTGCACGGATTTAAAATGACTTGATGGAAATTTCAGTTGCCCCCCAGCGGTAATGGGCCTGATATCTTCCCAGGGAAGTGATGGCAATTATGAGTCTGTAAAGCAGGCCTTAATTATGACATTTTATCTAAGTGCAAAGATTTATAGACAAAGGTTTAGGACTTCACACTTCTACCGACCTCTATTGTTATTTTGTGGATAATCTGAGGATCATACTGCATCAATGGGTGAAAGGACTTGCTGTAAATACCTTTTCAAGGTCTAAAGGACCTAATAATGAAAGATCTATCCCTGCATATTTGCCCTATTGAAGTAAGGCAGCTTGTTCTGGATTGAGTGACAGCAGTGGTGGCAGCACATATTGCAGTTATATACCATATGCCGCCCACTACGCACCAGTGACTAGGAAGGCTGGTGCTGCCAGGTGGAGAGGAGATATGCCCGCACAAAAAGATTTTACCCTTACCTGGAACCTCCACCTGGTTCATTTGGAAGACATGGAAAGTGTTTTATATGCCACAAGCAATACTAATAATGAAATAATTGATGATGCATTTGAAAATGGCAATAATGAATACGACAGGGCTGAACTGTTTTCTATTTCTGAGCAATGCTTTGAGGTGTATGTATATAGGAATAAAGTGGGCATCTTTTGTGACTTGCAATGCTTAATCATCTCACTCTGTACTTGCTACTGATGTGGAAAGAGGTCTAATTAAACATACAGTGAAGATTCCACAGCATAACAAACCCAACGTAAGATGCTACAGTATGTCTGCATCTGTTGAGCTAGATATAGATACAGTAAATGTGTGATTAAGTCTGTGGAGTGCAATTTTGACAGTATGTTGGCCCAATAAAGAAATCTTCTATTGCAATTACTATGTGCCTTACAGAAGGAATAGCTGATGAACTGTGTGTCCCTCTGTGCTAGAACTAGTGGTGCCCAAAATAGTTGAAAGGGGGACCACCCAGCATAGGTTGAAGAGGAAGAACATCTCTTGTCAGAAAGTCCTCATAAGCACCCTAAGGTAGTGGTACTTGTGAAATGTTCACAGGGGTGCCGGACGGGGTCCCGGCAGTCGAGATCCCGACAGGCATTTACATCGGGTTCCCAACGGCCACCTGCTATTTTCCCTCATAGAGGGAGAATAAAATAGGTGGTTTGCTGCGCTCGCCACTGTGCCCGCAAGGGGCTTTGTTACGCTCACCATGCTGTCTGAGTCCGGCTATTCGGGATCCCGACGTCGGGCTAATGACTGTCTGGATCCTGACTGTCGGATCTCTATACCACATCCGTTCACAGAATTGTGACCTGAGGCTTATTCCTGGACATCCAGTGGAATGCATGGTAGGGTTAGTGTGTCACACTATCCAGAGATCAAGCAAATGGGAAGTAGTGCATCAGCAAGGGCATACACATTTGCCGGTGCCTACAGCAATGGAGCGGAGTATGGGGGACAATGCTGCATTCCGAAGGCCAATGTCCTCCATCACCTTACATGTACAGATGACTGAGAATGTAGTTGACAACACACTGGAGAACGCATCATCAGTGCGTAAACACTAGATGATATGAAGATTTTGTTGTTTCTACCCGTCAGAATATTCAAAATCATTTCCATTATCATTTAGTGTGTACCCAGCTGTACTGTAATGATAAATTTGGAACATTTCAAGTAAAGTGATGAAGAGTGAGAGGGTTACTACTACAATTACTACTCTGGATGAAACTAATAATTCACTGTTGATTAGATTAGCGACACTAAAGAACTTGCAGGGGGAAGCTCAGAGACTGGTACTGCTACATAGTGAACAAGAGGGAGTTCTAGGTCCAACTTGTGCTGGAGATATCACTCCAGCACGTGGGGTCCGATATCAGACATGTTTGCTGTGCTGCAAATTAACAGCACAAGCGGTTATTGTATGACCGTGCATGCGCACGGTACGCTGTGCATAAGGTGAGTGACACCCTGCTGGCATTTGGGGGGTGGTAAGCCACCATTTTTTCTTTGAGTGCCCCAGGAAACACAGGCATTCCTTGGCCGTAGGGAGGGAGGCCCACTCACTTCATCCTCCCTATGGCCTTAGCAACACTGAGTCAATTATGTATTTGAGCAGAAAGCTTTCGCTAAAAAGATACAGGAAATAGGCTTAGAGTATTGACCCCCTCCAAGAGAACACTGCAGCCACGTAGAACTGCACCAGTCCCCGAATGCCCAGTTCATACTGCAGCACTTAGCAGCACCGATGATTCTGATTTAAATGCAGCTTAATGTGGGTAATGAGGGACGAGAGGACATTAACACTCGCTGTGCCATAATGGAAATCATGTCTAATTAAATTAGGAGTGTTAGAAAAGGAAGAGAAAAGACTCTCTCTTTGTTGGGGCACTCTTGGATTATTAAGATTTAAACAGTAATAATAGTCTCACATATATAGGTATTGAGTGAACCACACAGACCACTTGCCAATATGTGGCCCAAAAATAGAAAGAGTGGCCGGCTGAAAATGCTAGATAACAAAGTATTTAGGAGAACAGAGCTGCGGTACCCATGAACGGGGCTGTCTCCGAGTCCTATTTGTGAGAATGTTGCTAATATTAAAATATAGCTTTTAATGAAAAACTCTTAAAATATACTAGACAAACATGTAGACAAGACAAGGACATATATACGTGTAAGCAAACATTTGTGCAGCAGGGTATTACAGTGCAGCACAGTCTGATACCGCTATTGGTAACAGTACACAATTTAGCTCCTGTGTTGTGACCGGTGTTTAGAATTGTGTATCAGCGGCAGTGAAGTCTGAATGTTAATAGTCTGTACTGCATGCACGTATTGCTACATATTTTGACTGCTCTGCTGGATTGAGGTTTTTTAAAAATTCTTTAGCGAATTCTCATGCCCGCCGTGGCAGCAATAGGACCACAACGTGTAAAGAAGTTCTGATTGGCCCTTTGTGGCAGTTATGTGTTGTATGTTCTAAATATTGATACCTGAATTTTGCAGCGTGTGAGAATTGGCCATTTGTGGCAGTAACCGATCACTGAGGTAAAGGAACATTTCCTGTGTGTAAATGTGACGGGTGTATTTCCACCCATCCAGACCTTACTGCATACAGTAATTTTGTTGCAATAACTTAACTACGCATGTAGAAAGTCACAACACAGGAGCTAAATTGTGTACTGTTACCAATAGCGGTATCAGACTGTGCTGCACTGTAATACCCTGCTGCACAAATGTTTGCTTACACGTATATATGTCCTTGTCTTGTCTACATGTTTGTCTAGTATATTTTAAGAGTTTTTCATTAAAAGCTATATTTTAATATTAGCAACATTCTCACAAATAGGACTCGGAGACAGCCCCGTTCATGGGTACCGCAGCTCTGTTCTCCTAAATACTTTGTTATCTAGCATTTTCAGCCGGCCACTCTTTCTATTTTTGGGCCACATATTGGCAAGTGGTCTGTGTGGTTCACTCAATACCTATATATGTGAGACTATTATTACTGTTTAAATCTTAATAATCCAAGAGTGCCCCAACAAAGAGAGAGTCTTTTCTCTTCCTTTTCTAGTAACCCATTTACTCTCCAGGGCGCACCTCCACCCGAAAAATTGTGAAGAATAGGGAGACTAACTATCCCCTCTAATTATTCTCGATTGTGGATCTTTTCTATTTCTCTTCATAAAAATTTAAACAAATTGTTATCTCTTGTGCACCGGTCACCACCCCCTCCCCTTTTCCCTTCAAGTACATAAATTAGGAGTGTATCAGGGTGGACAAATAATTTTGTCATTATTAAGCCATTTTTTAAAAAGGGGTTATTTCTACAATTGGTTTATTCATGTATGTACAGTAAGTTGAAACATTTTAATTTACAAAAAGGTATTTTAAGATATCATTTTTATTGTAGGGTTTTAGAACGAGGTGTCGTCTTTCTGCAATCATGGCATCCCGCATTGGACTACGTATGCAGCTGATGAGGGAGCAGGCTCAGCAAGAAGAGCAACGTGAACGAATGCAGATGCAACATCAGCAACATTTCCTGCAACAGCAGCACATCATGCCTTCCAATGCATCACCTGCAATCAGCACCCCTGCTTCCTATCAAGCACCACCACCAGTCCCCATGGAGGTCCTGAAGGTAACCATTATCTCTATGCGACTCTAGAAGGCTTCACATTACAGGAGAACACTGTAATTAATCTAGTATGCCTTATTGTAAATTGTAAGGATATTATAAGTAACCAAAAGCTCAAAGAGGGGTAAATACAATTCTACAAGTAGAACAGCAACTTTGTAATTAGGGATGGCCATTGTTGCCATTGCCATGGATAGCAATACTGCAACTGGCCATCGATAGTGCTTAACTATGCAATGGATGACCATCAATATTTTTACATATCGATGGTCATCCATTGTGTTTGATTGATTGGCCTTTGGGCCAATCAAAACATGGGGGGGGGGGGGGGGGGGCGCTATGCTCCATGTCCCGGCACTTTGAAGAAAAAAAAGCAAAACATCGTTGCTGTTCCATCGATGGAGGGAAACCATCTGGTTCTCCCCCAATCGATAGCAAAAGTATTCGACATCGGCCATTTCACTAGTTGGGAACATAAAGCAAATCTATAATACTACATGACTTCTAAAATGTACAGTATATACTTCTTTACAGTTCTTACTGTACTTTACGGTTATTGTACACATCCTGAGCTTTGTTTAAGATTCTAAATCTGATTTTTTTTTCCAGGTTCAGACGCACCTTGAGAATCCAACAACTTACCACATACAGCAGTCCCGAGACAAGAAAGTTCGAGATTACCTGTCTGACACTTTCGGGAACAAATTTGCTTCTCACATTAGTCCTCTCAGGCTGTCGCCAAAGCCTCCACCTGCTCCTACATCTCCTGCACACCGGGCAGCGCGCCTTTCATCTTCGACAGGAAACAGTGCTCCTAACAGCCCCATGGCCAGAATGAACTTGTGCACCAACACGGAAAGAGAAGTGAGTGTACTCCGACACCTTGCATTCTTACACAATGCACTGCTACCAAACTTAATTTACTCTTGCAATTACCTTTAAATTAATTCATGAAAATGATGCAGGTGCCTCGTTTAACGAAAGAATATAGCTCAACACAGTAGGAAACTATTTATTTTTCTTCTTTGTCATGTTTCTATTATATGCTAGCTGGATTTGATCCTCTCTAAATTACTTTTTGGTGTGCGTGCAGGGTGAGGTTTTAAACTTGGGTGATGATTCAGACCTGATCGCTCAAGTCCAAATTCGCCCCGATGGTGGGAGTTTGCAGTTGCATGAATATGAAAGGAGTTTCACACTCGCCGGGGTGCTCGCTCAATGGTGGGCAGAAAAGGGGTGGGCAGGAGGCGGATGCAGGGGACCACCCACAAAAATAGTGGGCGCACCCATGGAAATGCTGGGCATACCCCTGCGAATGCAAGCATGCTCATGCATGGGTGGGCGGCTGATGTCACATGACGCCAGCACCCGCCCCAATTCGGCGGATAGCGAGCATCTAAAAAGTAAGTATAAACTTACTTTTCAGAGCGAAGGCTGAAGAAATTTGTTGATGGTGAGTGACCATCGAATGATTTCTCCTCTGTGCGTCCGCATGCGAGCAGATGAGTAAGCGTACACATCCGCTCGCATGCTAGTGCAGGGATTTGCTCTGTTCGGCGGAGTGGCAGCGTTCGCCTGCCTGCTAGGCAGTGACTATATGCTTCCTGGTACTGACGGAGGTAGACATTAGAAGCAGTGTGTAAAATAATCAACTCAGGGAAAGGGTTTAGTCAAGGGTTATTGGAGAAAAGTTGTTTGAGGGCCTAGACAGTGATGGCTAACCTTGACACTCCAGCTGTTGTTGAACTACACATCCCAGCATGCCCTGCATCAGTTTAAGCATGGCCAAATAGTAAAACTGATGCAGGGCATGCTGGGATGTGTAGTTCAACAACAGCTGGAGTGTCAAGGCTAGCCATCACTAGAATAAGTAATCGGGAGTTGTGTTAGAAAACGTATTATAACAAATAAGTGAAATAAAATGAATGTTGTTGGAAGATAATTATAAAATAGGGGGTATAACAAATGAACACAGAATTTTGTATGATCTTTGCACATGTGTAAAAAAATCCTAAAACCCCTTAGGCTCATATGTTTCCATGACTATGCAGAGACTGAGTCGCTGCCATAAGCACTATCAATGCAAAACCATTGACGTTTCTGAACAGTGACTGATCGCTGGCATGAAGGTAACAAAACAAGCCATCTCATGGGCACGTTATGGAGTGTCATAGCTGTGTAAGTGGGTTTAAAAACTTGTATGGACAGATGTGTGCTTCAAACAGATTTGTTATCAATGATGAGATTTATTTGCTTCAATGGATTGATGGGTCAGTTGTTGTGACTAGCAAAAGCTGAACCACAAAAGCATAACCGCTACACCGCTAGTTTTTATTTTATTGCAATAAAAAGAGCTGAGGAGACTGCAAACAGAGCAGCAGCAGCATGTGAACATAAACATTTTCACTGATGAGCTAGATGCTGGAAACAAGAAAAGGATGAGACCTAAATATGATGGATGATACGGAGAAGTAGCCTGGCTGCAATTAGGAGACGATATTGAAGTGGGCAATGGACCAAAAGGAGTGCGGGATATCTCTTACCACAGTGAACCCACCTATACAAGCTAAATGTATAGCTCAACATATTGTATGCCAATTTCAAAGGTGGTTTGAAAGGTTACCAACTATGAGGAGTAATATGCTCATATGGGAACAGCTGCAGTGCAACAACTTCCCTCAGACTGGAAGAACAAAAAAAAAAGGAAAACCTTCTACGGTGGATATCCTATTAGCAGCGGTGATCCACCACTGCTAATAGGTTTGGCCTGGGCTATCCTATAAGCCCCAATACCGGTGTCCCTTCTCCCGATACCTGCTGTTATCAGGTATTCTACTACACATGCCTGAGGCACGCAAATCATTATCCCTTATAAGCATCTGCTGGGACCTGTGATAACACATTGGGATCGGGGATAAGTCCACGATCCCATGTGTTTTTGGGAAGGCCACTAATTAGATACCGCGTTAATGACCATTAGTCATTCTGCAGCCTTTTCTTTGGAGAGGGAAACAGTGAAAAAAGTCTAAATAACTACCGTAGGAAATGAGAAAACACTTCTGTTTGGTTGGCGTATCTTGTGTGAATTCAAACAAGCACAGTTCATGGGCCAGGCAGAGTTATTTATTTGATGGGTGGTTCCATCAAAGCTATAACCGAAGCCATAAGATTACCAGGAAGCATATGTGGTAAGGACTTTTTAAAAGGGAACCAAGTTGGAACTAGGATTTTGTGCACCTGTAATCCTGATTTATTTCTGGATAAATTGCTTGAAAGGAACATGTTAGCAGGCTTAATGAAGGCCAAAAAAAGAGCAATGCGATCTACACAGCATACTATAGATAAAAGAAGAGACTCCTCGTGGGTGGTGCCTTGTTGATAATTATAATATAAAATATAATCTTTTATTTCTACAACTTAAAACATGGTGGTTTGTCACTACAATAGATTCCAGCAAAATATTCAACATGATTTGTAATAGAATTGTGATAGAATGAAAATATGATTATGTGTATCATTTACGGTATATTGTTCTTTTGTTCGCTTTGTGAGTGGGTATAGCTTACAGTATTTATAAGGCGATTACTGTGGTGCCTGCATCTATTTCGGAAGCGCTCACTTAGTGATGCAGGGTTAATCCCATATATAATGGTCTGTCCTGAAGAAGCTTCAATGAGAAAGCATGACAAGACTAAATAAATTACATTACAAGACTAAATAAAAATAAGATGATCCATTCCATTTGCTTTTATTCTTCATATTTCAAGTATCTTTAGTATGGCATATAGTAACTACACACCTGCAGTTTATTACAGGAAACAAAACTAATAGTTTTGACGGTACTTGTTTCCTAGCACGGCGCCCGTCGCGGGTCATCGCATACCTTAAGTTAAGGTATGCGATGGATGCGACCGACGCGATTTCAGGGCTATTTTTAGCCTTTTCCCCGACAATTAAAAAATCGCGTCCAGGCACAATTTACTTTATTATACATTTTTCAAAAAAATATTAAATTAAGAATTATTATCATAGGGGTGCCATAAACAAAATGCTGATTTTCTAGGGTGCCCTAGTTCAAGAAAGTTTGGGAATCGCTGCACCAGTACAAGGAAGATATAGCTGACCTGATCATCATTGTGTACAGCATTGATAATTATTGGTTCCAGTTGACAGTGACTAGGTCGACCACTATTAGTCAACATGCAGTAGATACACATGAAAAAGTCGACATGCAATAAGTTGACATTGACAAAAGTCTGACATGCTAATGGTTGACACATGAAAAGGTCAACATGAGTTTTCTGGATTTTTTTTTTAAACTGACCGTCATAATCAAAGTGTAAAAACTCAGCCGACCATTTTCATGTCGACCTTTTGCGATAGTCGAAATTACACCATGTCCACTGTTTTCATGTGTCGACCTATTGCCTGACGACCAATAGTGGTCAAACTATTGACCGTTGACCTAGAATCCTTTGACCTAATAATCCGCACCTGATAATTATATGCCCAAATAGTTGGGTAGAGAGACCTGTCCCCCTATCAGGGTAATGGGAGTAAAGAAGTCCACACTCATCAGGTCCTATTATCACAAAAGCTATAGAGGCATATTCAATGCCGTCCGCGAGCCCCTGACGGGCAGTGCCCGACGAAGCAGTGCCGATAGCTCACCGTACGATTATTCAATGCCTTCCCCTTTACTTGCCTTTTCCACCTCGCTGGTTCCTTTCAGCGAGATGGAAACGGCAAGTGTGGCCATCAAAATGGCGGGGCTCTCCACAAATCACAGAGGGCTCGCTGCATTTGCAGTGAACCTCGCCGTTTAAGGAGAATTCTCCCAAACATCCTATACGGCAAAGGGGGTTGGACGTTGAGGATGGCTTTTCCTTGCCAAAAGAAGCCATCCTCGCCGTACAAACCCCGCTCGCCTCCGTATTGAATACACCCCATAGTCTGTATATGAAGACTGACTGTAGTGCATTCTGTACTTTTATCCTGGGATAAATCCTTGATATTTGTTGGTTATCTGGTCATTGTAAATCCTTAGCCTATTGAGTCACATCTTGTATTCACATCCCATGGCACTTAGGGGGTGATTCATTACCGCTCATTAAGCAACAGTTGCTCACTGCTTACCAAGCAGCTTAATACCGCACAGCTGAATGCCTGTCCCCCTCCCTGCCACCAACTCCCTTCGGAATGATGCGAGGAGATGTGTAAGATAACACATCCCCTCTAACTGAAGAAAAACATTCGATAGTCGCTCACCATCAAATGATTTTTCTTCCCCTTCATAGATAAAAGTAAGATTTTACTTCCTTTTATCCTCCCCGCATTGAAGCCGTTCGTTACCTGGGTCAGCACATGTGCAAATACGCGGTTGCGCATACACAGATTCCCAAACATTGTAACTGGGCCGAATTCGCCCCATTCTAAGTGTTGTTGACCTTAGTGTGGGAGTGTATAAGCCTAGATAAAGCAAGATGGCAAAATGAAGCAAGGTTGAAATGTATTCCATGCTTACCACAAGAAATATACAAACATACCTGTTTGGAGGCACATGACTCGCAGGTACTCGATCCCTGGTACAAAATGCAAACTGGTAATGATGATTTTATTGGCTAAATGCATCTGCATACTCCAATTGATATGAATACCATTATGTGGCTGTTGCAATTTATGTACAATATATCGTTACATTATTATTTGCATTCTACCTGCGGCATTAAAGCATATTTCTGTTTAGTTTTGAAAGGGTAGTGACTATGTGATTTTTTTTAAACTTAATTAATACTTCTATGTTTTCATTTCCTTTCACCTGACAATGGTTTATTTATTATTAACCCTGTCCAGTCTTAAACACGTAGCGATGCTGAAGCGTTCTGAGTGATGCTAGATCGCTCAGAATGCTTTAGCATGATCGCTCAGCACACAGCTGTGTGCTGAGCGATCTGTCAGGGCCAGGGCCCTCACCGATTAATATCCAGCATAGTGGATATTAATCACCAGGTAATAGCAACACCCGGGGCCGTGCTCCGCTATCGCCCCCCCTACACATGGAGTGATGTTGGGGCATTTTGTAAGCGATCTAGTGAGATTGCTTACAAAATGAATATATATCGCTATGTTTGTAGGCCCCATTACATCAATCCGTAAATGTAACACACACTCTCACCTTTATTTATGCAGGCACAACACACACTGTCCTCCCACAGAACAGACACCAAAGCAATTTACTGAAAGGACAATCACAGACAAATCCCGCATTATTCAGCACAGTAACAACCCACACTCCGTCGCCTCAGCTATGTACTGATGTGACATACATTTATCCCCCTCCGTCTAGTCACAAACAAACAATCATCAACACAGTACACACATCCATCTCTTCATTTCAAGCGCAGACAGACACAATCGTCTCCTTCACTTATGGTACAGCCACAACCATCTCCCTCAGTCATGCACACATAGAGCCAATATTGACGTGCAATTATAGGGAATAGACAATGGGGCTTCACTGGATGTAATCAGCACTACCTCACACCTGGGTTTACCCCCGAAACCAATATGAAATATAATAAGAGAAGGTGGTGCAATATATCGCTACCGTAAATGGTCTATTTAATAGGTAGCAAATCAAAAGATAAAATTATATTAAAGAAAAGTTGTGGCAATATGTTACTCAAAGATCTAATGCTGATACCAAAGCATCACTTCCTCCAAATTTAATAGATTAAAACATATATTTTAGAAAAAAATGTGTACATATATGTACTGTGAGCATTTCGTTACCATGCAGATGAAGGAAAGAATATAGCGGCTGCACTAGAGATGCAGCCACTCACAGTTGGGCAAACATCTGACTGCTCTTTTTGCTGTGTGTGGCTTTGTGTGGACAGATGCAAGAGAGTGCATGCTCCACACCTACAGTGATTGGCTGGGGATATACTGCACAGTGACTGAGCGGTGATTGGCTGGGGAGATACTGCAGAATTACTTATAACTATATACTTGTGCTTGGTCCCATTGATTAAAGCTGTTTTGGCACAATTTTAAACCCTCTCGAAGCAGAACGCTATGTAACATTTTCAGTACTGTACTGCAGGCTTACTATTGTAGCTATACTATTGACAGCATGTCGTATGGAGCATATTTGCGATCACTTTAGCATATTATAATTTTTCTGAGCTGGATGCATCTTGCATGTACAGGCAACCCTGCAAGTGAAAAACGGTATTCCTTTTTTCAGGGTGCATGTCGGCCCTTATTCTGGTTCACTCGCAAAGGCAAATTCCTTCTCAAATGGACCATGTGTACTGCAGGTGGGGCAGATGTAACATGAACACGCATCAACCCTGAAATTTGGTATGTCTGAAAGGGTCAACCAGGTTGTTAAAACCCGGGTCTCCGACCCTTCTTTTTACCTGGGTTGAGGACCTGGGATTTGCAACCCAGGTTGACCCTTTAAGACATAAGAAAAACCTGTTGTTGTTTTTTTCCGTTTTTTTAGCAAATTACCAGGTAGAACTGCTTCACCCGGTAATTTGCTGCTGTAAGTGTGAAAGGGTGCAGGCTGCACCCGGGAAAATGACCTGGCAGTCAAAATTCCAGGTAATTCCTGGGTAAAATGTCTAAAAGGGGTATTATTTTGTTTCTGTGCAGGGAAAATACTGACTGCTATTATTTTTACACTGCAATATAGATATCACTTTGAAGTAAACCCCCACCCAAATGGAATTCTCTCTGCACAAGTTACATCTGCCCCCCCCCCCCCCATGCATTGCACATGGTTTTGTCCATTTGAGAAGGAATTTGCCTTTGTGAGCGAACCAGAATAAGGGCCTTTATGCTTGAAATTTGAAGGTTAATTTTGTCAGAATGAGCTCCTGCATATTTATTTTGTGATATTCAGATGCAATGTCAAGACTCAACCCCACTATCCTGTCCTCCTCACTGGATATTCTACTCCAGGGGTGGCCGGACTTTTGAGACCTGGGATCTACTTTTTCTTTACTTGCTTACTGACGATCTACAAGCATCGGGATACGGTCATTAGGTCTATAACAACTAGGTCGACATGGGTCTTGGTCGACGTGACATTAGGTCTTCACAAGCATTAGGTCGACATGGGCTAGGTCGATAGTCAAAAGGTCGACCTGTGGTTTTTTATCACTGTTTTTTGAGCAGACATGTGCCGACCGGTGGTATTTCATGCCCTCCCATCCACTAGGGCGTGGTGGGAGAATAAAATAGTGTGCCGAGTGTAGCGAGGCACCGTGCCCAGAGCGATGCGAGGGGATGCGGTGCACTTCAAACTCTGTCCATGTCGAAATTCGGGTAAAAAAACTGCGAAAAACCCCATGTCGTTTGACTGTCGACCTAGCCCACATCGACCTAATGATTGTGTCGACCTAATGTCACCTCGAGCTAGATCCAGGTCGACCTTGATCCATGTTGACATTAACCCATATCGACCTAGTGGTGTCGACCCAATGCTTGTAGACCTAGTTGTTGTAGACCAAACAATCCCAACCCCAAGCATCTATATGCCGAAACTTTATGAATATTGTATTGATGATATCATTTGCATGGTGTCATTTTGCGCACTTTGTCCCCTTCAGCGACCTGGCAATATTGCCGGTTCGCTGACACCATGCGGGGTTGGAGCAACGTCATCAGGGGCAGGGTAGGGGGCAGCGCTTGGAGCTGGCACTGCTTAAAACACTGCCTCCTCCATCAGTGTGAACGGGAACCGGGTCGTTAATGACTGGATGCTGGACCTGGTAAGCCTTTTCAGATAACACCTATTATCGGGTCGAATCAGCAACAAACAGTCATGAACCCAGTAATTAGGGCCAATCTGCCATGGGTATAATGTTTGTTCTATGAATAAAACTGCTGCACACATCGGGGAGATCCATGCAGCTATGAATATGGTCACAGGTATCAACTAATTGCAAACACAAAAAGCTCACTGGATTACCGGGAGCTGGGCTTCTGAGTCCTTAGAAGTTCACACAGGTTTGTATTTGTTATGTTTGTTGTGATCTACTGGTTAACCCCCTTGAGTGGTGGGTTTTGCTGGGGCAAGACAAACCTACCAGGTCAGGTTTGTCCTGCCCCAGCAAAACCCACCACAGATCATTAGGAGCCCCCTCACCCTCACCTTCGCTCCGGCATTAGTACGCTGGAGCTCCCCAGCCGCCTGTCAATCATCACACAGGCGGCAGGCTCAAGGATGTTTCGCGATGGCTCGGGAGGACTCCTGAGTGCTCCCGAGCCGCCCCAAACATCCCCGAGCCTGCCGCCTACGTCACTGCTGCAAAATGACAGGCGGCTGGCAGCTAGAGGCTGCAGGAGCGGCAGGGGTTAGAAGAGCTCCAGCGTATGATTGCCGGAGCACAGGTGATTGGGGGAGCTCGGGGATGTGACGGGGGGCTCAAGAGGTGCTGTGCCAGTGGTGCACACCTATTTCATATTTGTGGTATGCCTGGAAATTTCCGGGCATACCACCCAAGGGGTTAATGCCCCCTTTAGGCCAGGTCTGCTCTACGCTCTCCTAGGGATGGCCATCGACCATCGATGATTCGAAATCATCGATTGTTCTTGGCCGCTGTCAAATACTTTTCCCATCTATGGGGGAGAACCAGATGGTTTCCCTCCATCGATGGAACAGCAAAACGATGTTCTTTTTTTTCCCCAAGTGCCGGGACACGGAGCATAGCCCCGCCCCCTGACACCCGCCAAGCCCCGCCCCCGTGTTTTGATTGGCCCACAGACCAATCATTCAAACACATTGGATGACCATCGATATGTAAAAATATCGATGGTCATCCATTGCATAGTTTAGCACTATCGATGGCCTGTTGCAGAATTGCCATCGATGGCAATGGCAACGATGGCCATCCCTACTCTCTCCCCTATCCACCTTGGCCTGCAACAACCAGATGGCCCCCTTCTACAGCATCACTCTCAAATTATTTTGCCAACATCTCCTCTGTGTCAAGAAATAATGGATGCAAATGAATGCACACAAACAACTGCTTTTTGACTTTTATAGAAAATTTAACTAGTGCAGTGAAGTTTGCCTTTTTTTCATTCCTGTAAGGGTATTGCACACCCTATTTTCACTTGCTCATAGTTTACTGCCGTCTTTGCCTCCTATCCATGGTTCTCCCAAAGTCACTAGGCCTTCACCAATAGGCTGTAATTTGCAGGTCTGCGAAGAGAGAGCAGGGCTAGATGACACAAAATGACACCTTAAACCCCACCACCTCCTTGCCAACCCAAAATTCTCTGTGAAATCTCATCTTGCATGTTTCACTAGGAAGCAGACAGTCTGCGGGAGGTCTGCCCACTCTTCTGTGGGTGCAGGGGACTGCCAAAGAAACTAAAGTCTTTGAGCACATCAATTAATGAATTAGAAGAGAAATATTTGTGAATTCCCACATTCTGTCAGCAAAGCAGAAATATTAACAGTTACTACTTCAATGAAATGGTGTGACATGGGGGGGGGGGGGGTGCTCTAAGGCAAAAATGCATGCGCACAGCGTCTATTCCCGCAGCCAGGGGGCTGGGGGCATGGCTAGAGGCTCACCGAGCCTCTGGGTCATGCCCCCATAGCGGCAAAATAGGGGCGTGGCCTCATGGGAGAGCTGCACGTATAGGCCACACCCCCGAAATTAGGGCATGCCCCCCGGAAATTTTGGCACGCCTTCGGCACGCATCAGCAGTGTCCCGGGTGCAGCGACCACAAAGTTGGGAGGTATGGAGTTGGCATCTTTTGCAGCAGATCCCTCCCAGTGTACCTTGAGACTGGTGCCGTCACTCCGCACCACAAAGGACAGCTCTTATCATCCTTTGCATTTACTAATTGCATATGTTAGTGCATGTGATTATTAGAATTCATGCGGTAGCTGGCGATGTGTGGCAGAGAGGGGCAGCGGATGTTAGAACATCCTACCCAGAGTGAGAAAACACACTGGGGTGGGGGGTGAAAGTGACAGAACACAGAGGGGTGGGGGTTCACTGACAGAATACAGAAGGGGGGAGAAGGATAGAGTGACAAGGGGGGGGGGGGATGTAACAGAACACAGAGTTTGACTGACAGAAGGTTGGTGACAGAACACATAGAGCATTTAATAGAGTTACAGAACACGGTGGTGTGTGTGACAGGACACTAGGGTACAGGTAGGGACAGAACACAGGGGGTGTGATAGAGTGACAGAACACAGAGAGGACAGTGACAGAACATGGGGGGCGAGGATAGAACAAATGGGGGTGAGCCAGAGTGGAAGTGACCTGAACTACGGCACTTGGAGGAGTCGCCTGCATGGGATGCAGGCTCCGGGTCTGTCTGTCTGTCTCTGTCCCCGGTAGACGCGATGCCGCCTTGTAGCGTGCGCCGATCACTCTGCGCGGAATCTCTGAGCTTTACGCTAGCCAGCCGCGGAGGGACACAGCGTGGCCCGCCGCGGCAGCAATTTGAACTTCTGCGGTGTGTAATAGGGGCGGAGCTGTAATCTTGCGCGGGTCTAAGGGGAGGGGGCAATGTTCCCTCTAATTTTACGAGGGCTGTGTGCGGCCAAAGATTTGGGCTGTGCAACTTTGGAAGGAAATTTAATATTTTGTGCGTCATTTATATATAACTGGAAAATGATGTTCAGCATTTGTGTTAACTTTACTTCAAAATGATATTAAACATTTAAACATTAAAAACACAGCACACAATGTAGTTAATAGGTGAAACACACAATAATTGAGTCCACAACAGCAAAAAGGGACCACTGCTGCCTTGTGCGCTCTGTTGTAATGTCTGTGCGCACGCTCGTCAAGTTGTGTGCGCGCGCACGTGCGCACAGCTTAGAGGGAACACTGGGAGGGGGGATATGTTCTTTCGCTGAAGCCTGGCCGATTCCTGCGGGAGAGAGGACAGACACGCTACCTTGGCCCTTATTCTGATCGGTGCGGATATTCCCGAATTCTTACGGTGCGGTCCGCACGCCACGCTGTGCTGCCGCGTGCGGCCATCGTCCGTAGAAACGCCCACGTGTCCTCCGCATTCGGACGGACTCACTCTTTAAGAACAGGGCGTGTTTACGGACGACATACAAACCATGCGTGTGCGGGGGAAACACTCAGATTCTGCACGGTATTACAGAGTATGCACGGGAATACCGCATCCGAACGGATGGCAAGCGGTCCGTCCGCACGGAAGCGGTGTATTTACGCAAAACTACCCACTATTATGTCTATTCTGCAATACATCACATGACCCACTTATTCAATTACCTATCCTCATAAAAAAATGTTTATTTGGAATTGGAATCAATTATATGCCAATATATCCTTACAACCATGCCTAACACATGCATTGCACACATTAACCCTTACAGCAATTGAAGTGCAATGGTTTCAATTAAAGCACTGACAAGCGTCCTATTAGTGAGTAATGAGTAAAGGAGTCGATTGTATTGGGTTCAGGTGTTAATGCTTGTAGTCATTAGGCGGTCCGTTCGCCTACCGCAAGACCGAGTGGTTTCCGCAAAGCAATACTTGACTTATGGACACCGCACATTTCTATCGGTTTTGTTCGCGTGCATTCGGAGTGCTATCCGAATGCACGCCCCCCAACATAAGTGTACTCCCCCGTGTCCGCCCATGTTTCCTCCCAGTTTTGACCACTTTTAAACTACGCCCATGTGTCATTCCGCATGACGCCCATAATACGCCCATATTTCCAGACTGATTGCGGTGCACAGTTTTGTACGGGATTTGGCCGAACAGGTACGGAGTCAATGCGTGGCACATGCGCGTTGCGTTCTCCACGCATGCGCAGACGCCGTAAAGACGCTATCCGAAAGTATGCGGAAAAGTACGCATCAATCAGAATAAGGGCCCTTGTCTTGTTTTATGCCCGTCATATTCCATACAGCGGCATATTCCTGCTTTGCAGGCTCTTTTGAGCCCGTACACACTAAAAGAGTTTAACAATTTGTTGTTCCGATCCGTTAGTACCGGGCAAATCATTCAAACTATCATCTAGTGTGAACCCAGCTTCTTGATAGTATGTATAGTACATACATTTACTAACATCTGAGCAATAAAACCATTTGGCGATTTATATGGCATAACTCATTTACTGCTGTTACTTTGCAGATGGATGATGTGATTGATAGCATCATGGGTCTAGATGACATGTTTGGGTACACAGAACCTGCTCTGTCCATGCCAAATACGGTATGTATGTTTGTGTAAATCACTTGCTAGTACTTTACATGTGTCTGTAGTGACTGTTGCTATTCTGTTTATTATGTAAATATTTGCCAGTGTTTCCTTTTTCTCTCTTTGTTATTACACCTCCTGTACTTATTCTCTTGTTTTCTTTAGCTGCCTTTTTCCAGTAGTCACTTGGGACTGTACAGTGAGGATTCACATCTAAGTGATACTGTTGTAGGTGTTACCAGCAATTCATGCCCTGCAGATCTACCAGTAAAAAGGGAATTATCAGGTAAAACACCAACAATTGTTTTTGCTGCATTTTATGTTATCTGCCCTTTTCCCTTTATTGGGGGGTTTAGTCTGTGGAACACAACATTGTAAGCAAAACGCCATATAATGCGCTTACTGGAAGAGGGCTTCCTGGATCCAATATGTATTCTAGTGCATCCATGTTCTGTGTGGCACTGTGTCGCTGAATGTTGTCTCACACAGTGCTGAGCCTATATTTTCCTCCTAAACCCTGCAAAGAAATGTTGTTGCTCTTGCTTTACCATTAATCCACTTTTTCCAAAATGTCAAAACAGAGATCACATCCTTTAATGCAATATGCTTTCAAAATAATATGCCTTGTTAGGCTACCATATTATGCCTAAACATTGTATGTGTTTATTAGTATAAGATAGCTAAAACAAATTAAAATAGAAATTATATAAAGGTGCCCATACATGGTACAATTGCCGGGTGCGATAAGATGCGCACACATCCAATCGCACAGCTCAAAAAGTATGTACAGATGTAGCAGGTCTCATCTTTGCAGCCTATAAGTACATACTTATTACATACTTACATTATAAGTACATACTTATTGTATTAGACCTCATCTCATTGCATTGCAAAAGGTATGCAATCTAATCCAAATTGCATACAATAATTGTACAGTGTATGGGCACCTTAAGAATGCATTCTACTTTTTAAGGCAAGAGTCTGTTTTGAAAATAGTGGAGAATGTGGCTTTTTTTTTACCCAGGATAGGGGAGATCTAGGCATTAGATTCCCCCAACTCTAGAAAAAATAGCATTTACTCAGATAGGAGTTCTACTGATGATAGGATGTTGCCCATAGCAACCAATCAGATTTCTCTCTTCTCTCCTAGAAGGAAATCTGATTAGTTGCTATGGGCAGAATCCCATCTTCAATAGAACTCATATCTTGGTCAATTTAACCCATAATGTGCAGATGTCAGCATGGGGACGTTAGGTGACATTTAGGGGTATGGGTCCTTGGGTTGACACATGACATAGGTCAGCATTGCTAAGGGCAACAGTGTTGGAAGGTTGACACAAGCATTAGGCCAACAATGAAAATGTCGAAAGTCAAAAGGTCGACATGATTTGTTCATGGGTTTTTGTTCCGAATGTCGACATGGACACGTCCAAGTGTGTCGCAGCCCCTCGCATGGCTCGCTCGCCGTGCTTTGGGCACGGTGACTTGCTACGCCCAGCACGCCATTTTATTCTCCCACCATGCATTAGTGGATGGTAGGGCATGAAATACCGCCTGTCGGCTGGACAAAAACATGAAAAACTCATATCGACCTTTTGACTGTCGAGCTTTCCAATGTCGATCTAATGCTTGTGTTGACCTTACAACCTCTTCAAACAGCCACGTTGACCTATTTCATGTGTTGACCTAAGCCACGTCGACCTTCATTTAGTGCTCTCCCATATCTATTGAAAACAATGTACAGCTGTGTCCTCACACTTACTCCGCAACATGGCATGCATGGTACAGCTGGAGCGTGCATAGGCATGCACCCACTATCCATTGGCTTACATAGGGGAAGTGGCAGGTGCGACTTAGTGCAGCTTTCCCTGATGAGTATGCATAGAAACAAGATAGAGGACACATCTGTATTCCATAGTTCAAGGTACTATTATCTGGTGACTGCTCAATGTGATTACCCGAAGTTAATGGATTCCAGGATGGTGGAGATCTTCCCATATCCCTTCACTTATTTACTTGTCTGCAGCTGAAGGAGGTTAGGGGCCCATTTATCATTGATCGCATTTACAATGCGATCTGGGCAGAATATTACCTCCCAGGATCGCATTGTAAAATCCCCCGCTTGCAGGGACAGGGCACCGAAAGGAGATGTCCCTGCGATGTGTTGAGCCGGGCGCCAGGAGGTCTGCACATACGCGGTAAGCGCTGACCCTCCACCGACCCCACTGACAGCACTGTCCCGGCAGCATTGCATAGGCTACAATGGGCAACCGGCATCACAGAATGGCGGTAGCCCAGGGATGCGATGCGCTGCTGACCGATGTTGATCGGAGATTCCTGCTGCGGTCCCTCCTGATGCATTCGGGGGATACTTAATATTTGTGGCTAACCCCCAAAACACCCGATATAGCCACAAATGATGGATTGATAAATGGGGCCCTTAGTCTGGTGGGCACACTGGTCGCTATATATCTGTGCACCAGTATAACTCTGGGTTAGACTGCAGAAGGGAGTGTTAGGATTAGGTACTTTGAAGGGGATGGGGGGGGGGGAGGACTGCGAGGGGGTAAGGTTTAGGCGGCAGTGTACAGGGGATAGGGTTAGGCACTCATGGGTAGGGTTAAGCTGCGGGAAGATGCCACATTTTTCATCTTTTTAAATGACTATTATTGTATTTATAGTGTGTATGCTGCTTTTATACTGCAATGATTCCACTGTGTTTTTACAGATGCAGAGAATCGTGCACTTGTACGTGAACGTCAAAAGAAGGACACACATAACATGAGTCAGTAGTGTTCACTCCAGTCACTATTTAATCTGCATGTATACATTCTATTGTCAGTCTATACTTCTATTCCTTAATATTTTTATCAATTAACAAAATAAGTGAATCAACAGAAGAGAAATCTAAAATCAATATTTGATGCAACCACCCTTTGCCTAAAACAGCCTCAATTATTCTAAGCATGCGTGTACGCAATATTTGAAGGAACTCGGGAGAGAAGTTGTTTCAAACATCTTGAAGAACTCGCACAGATCTTCTGTGCATATGGGCTTGCTGAAATCCTTCTGTCTCTTCAAGTAATTGCACACAGATTCCATGATGTTGAGATCAGGGCTGTGCGTCGACCTTATCACTTCCAGGACTCCTTGGTAGTAGCGGCTCCTACCTTGGCAGAGGAGAGGGGTTGCGATGACGCCCTCCGGTGCGGCCAGTGGCCCCTGCCTCTATGGTGCTGCTTCAGGAGCAGACCCATAGTATGGTATATGGCCCGGGTCCGGCACATGTGCAGTATCATCAGCGGTACTGCACATGCGCAGAACCCTTTATTTAGAGGGAGGGAACACTTCCCAATTGGACTGCCTTGGTGACAGAGGTGAGCAAGTCGGATTTCCAATAGGAAGTCACTGCCAGTCACAGTGAAGCCAGTGCAGTCTCACAGACTGCATCTGGCTTCACACGGTGGCAGATGCTACCTGGGGGGGCTGCAGCTCTGCAGCCCATAGTCAAAAACCGCCACTGCTCCCTGGTCTATTTTGCACTGAAGATTGTTCTGAATGAAATTGGCTGTTTGTTTAGGGTTGTTGTCCTGCTGCAGAATAAATTAGGAGCCAATAAGACACCTCCCTGAGGGTATTGCCCTCTGGATAAGGACCTCCTTGTATTTCTCAGCACTGATTAATCTTGACCAATGGCCTAATTTAGCATGGATCGGTAAATAGAGAATTTGCAAATCGAGTTATTATCGAAGGACTGTGCATGAGTACCATAAGCATTGCACATGCGTGCGGGAAAATAGTGAATGGAAATACATGTGGATCATAAACGCAGTGATGTCCACGCTTTACTTGCAGAATGCCAGCTTTTGGGGATGGAAAACTGCCATTTTCTGGGTGTGGTTGAAGAAACGCAGGCTTGCCCAGACATTTTTGAGGAGGGTCTGATGTCAGTACTGTCTCAGTTGCAGATTAGAGAAAGCGTCAGACCTACAGACGGCAACTTTTTTGGGATGTTTAGGGAATTACGTATCGATTTGTGAATGGATCGTGATTAGCGATGTATTTGTAATTATGTTGTGATTTTGCAAGTCTGGGCGGCTAGCTGTCTCCTCGCAGTCTACTACGAATACTCTAATTAGCAATTCATGCTGGATTAGGACCCAAATCCACAAATATATTAGCTGAAATTCAGATCCAAACCTGCATGGAACTTCCATCCTGCATAATTGTTGCCCAGGCACTCATTATTGTACCGCACTCCAGCCCTTCTGTGAACAAACTGCCTTCTGTTACTGCCAAATATCTTTTGAATTTTGACTCCTTATTCCACGGCACTTGCTGACATTTTTCGATACCCTGGTTCCTATGTTTTCATGCATAGATGAGTTGCAAGGCATTATTTGCATGTCGAAGGTATGGCTTTTTGACCGCAATTTTTCCATGAAGATAATTTCTGGGCAGACTTCTCCAGACAATATATGGGTGTACCTGGGTCACACTGGTTTCTACTAAACTGAGAAAAACACTGGGATATGGCGCATGTGGCGGATATGCCTTTTTCCATCGCACCGCCGAGTAAGTCTCTGGCTACGAGGCCAAATAATTTGATCTTGAGCCTGTTACGATGGGTTTTGGACATATTCGCAGGACTGTGAATTGATGTGTACCATACACCTCCATTTCGCAATGTGGGATTTTACACTGCGGGGCAGCATCTTAACTGAACGCTGGACGCGCAAATTACCGGCAGTGCGATCGGATCTGTATCAGGCCGCATAATCCTACAAACTTCCTGACTTTGCGCAAGTGTACCTAGTAGAAATGATACTGTTTTGCAGGGAAATAGTGGTCACATCGAATATTGATTTTATTTAGATCTCTCTACTGTTTATTCACTTTTCATTTTGTTAATTGATAAAAATAAAACTATTAAGACTTCTATTTTTTAAAGCATTGTTACTATGAACCATTTTTTCCACACCTGCGTAACACTTTTGTACAGTGTTGTTTATTAGTGAAGACTTTATTAAGTTGCATTTTCTCACAGTGGCAGGTATTAAATGCTGTCGGCGAGGGGGTTAAACAGCGAGGATTGCAGAAAACCAGCGATCCTCGCTGTTTAACCCCCGCGCCGGCCCCTCGCTCTATTCAATGTTCCGGGGGAATCCTCGCTGTCACAGGACGGCGAGGATTCCCCCAAACAGCGAGACCCGCGGCTAATGCAGAAAACTCGCTGTATTTAGCCGCGAGTCTCGCTGGTTCAGGAGCCGCATATGCCAATTCCCCCTTATATAAAAATGGAGCGAGGGGGAATTGGCATATGGGGGGGGGCTGCGTTGAATACTGACAGAGTGAGTGGTGACAGCGAGCAGGAAGCTCTGCTCGCTGTCGCTGCTCGCCCACAGCATTGAATACCCCCCACTGTCAGGGCACACCGCCACAGTGTGACCAGGAATCCATGCAAATTGTACTACAGTACGCATCAGTTTGCTAAACTGCACAAAAAGAGCCATATATTGTACACCTTGCAGCCTGATTCATAGTTGTTCACGAGGCAATTTTTTTTCTCCAAGGGGAAAAAGAAGGGGCAAATATAACATGCAGAGGCTATGGTATAAATGGTAGACGATGTCTAGATTGACAGTCACTAGGTAGACACTTCGGTACTTGTGTACAATCACGGCTCCCACGATGTCCATCGCATAGCAAAAAATCGCATGCGATTTTTAACAGAAATGCATCCAAATGCATTGAAATTAGTATCAAACATGTTCAATGGCCCCCAAATGTCATTTTTGAGGCTGTACCACCCCCACTATCAACCCGAAGCATGGCGAGCGCAGCGAGCCCACGAGGGGCGGCGGTACGCGTCCTATGACCTTTTCATACCCCCACTATCCACGTCGGCATGGAGTTGAGAATAGAAAGTGTGGCGAGGGCAGCGAGCCACCGAGCCCGAAGCGTGGCGAGCACAGCAAGCCCCACGAGGGGACACGGATACCTACACAGGTATACGCGTCCCCTCGCGGGCTTCACAGGTGTCCGCGTGCACTCGCCACACTTTCTATTCTCAACTCCATGCCGACGTGGATAGTGGGGGTATGAAAAGGTCGTAGGACGCGTACCGCTGCGCTCGCCACGCTTCGGGTTCGCGTTGATAGTGGGGGTGGTACAGCCTGAAAAATGACATTTGGGGGCCATTGAACATGTTTGATACTAATTTCAATGCATTTGGATGCATTTCTGTTAAAAATCGCATGTGATCGCATCGCATGCGTTTTTTTAAAAAAAAATGCTTAAAAAACGGCAAAAATCGCATGCCACTACATATGGCATGCGATGGGAGCCGTGAAAGTACACAAGTAACGACACTTCAAAATGGTCGACATACCCAAGGCCAAGACTGACAAAACGTTAACACGTGCTTATGGTTGACATAGACATGGTCGACATGAATAATGTTTACATGTTTTGTTTTTTTTTTTCACTTTTTGGGGGGTCTATGTCTACATGGACATCATATAAGTCTACTGCGTCCCCTTGCTCTTATATGCCCAAATGGTTAGTAACGTATGAAACTCATTTCGGCCTTATTCGTGACTACTATATGCTTGTGTCAACCTTTAGTCAATGTTGACCTTGGGTATGTTGACCATTTCAAGGTGTTGACCTAGTCACTGTCGACCACTAGTGGTTGACCTAGTGAATGTCGACCTCATGACTGCATACCATGTAAAGAGTGTTAAGCCCCGTACACACGGTGCTATTCTAGCAAGAATCACCAGGGATATGGTCGCTCCCGTGCGTATGGGTGACTGTCGCCGGGAGCGCGCTCCCTCAACCAGCACTGCAATGCTTGAAGGAGCAGGCTCCTATGACCAGTGGCTTTGCACCGATCAGCTGTTTCCCCCTGCGGCTTCCCCCGGCAGTGTCTCATTTTCATCAGATGAAACCGGGACACTGAGCAATATATTGCTGAGCGATTTTAAGCCAATATTGTTCAGCAATCATATTGCTCCGTGTGTACGGAGCTTTTGATTTGGGTGGGGTGTGTTCAAACTGAAATATAAATTTCAGTATAAAAATAAGGCAGCCAGTATTTATACTGCACAGAAACAAAATAACGCACCCAAATGTAACTCTCTCTGCACATGTTACATCTGCCCCACCTGCAGTGCAGCAAGGTTTGGTCCACTAGAGAAAAATTTGCTTTGCGATCCATGCTGAATTAGGCCCTTTATAGTTTTGCAAAAGGCCTGACTATATGAGTAGGTTTAATATACAGTACATGATATATGATATACAGTTAATCACCAAGTCCATCACTTATATGCAACCATAAAATAGACACACAGTTTATATTTACAATGTTAAATAAGGCATACTAGTTCTATCCACCTTTTCATTTGTGTTTATTCTTTTATCTTTCAGTTGAGAGAAGGAGAAGGTTTAACATCAATGATCGCATAAAAGAGCTGGGTACTTTGATCCCAAAAACAAATGACCTGTAAGTTCTTTAACATGCAGATCTATCATGTTTGGCAGTATGGTGACATTAACACAAATGAATACTAATTTCTCATTATTTACCTGCCAGCTTACAGTATACCATTGCTATACTATACAGAGGCACATGATGCATAGAACACACATTGAGGGTTATGTACTAAGATGGGCTGTTAATATGGGCTACCAATGAGAATCTATTTCTTATTTATTTAGCACCATTAGAGAAGATAATAGAATCTAAGTGGTTGTTCATAGCGACATCCCATCTGAAATAGAACTCGCCTCTTAGTAAATTTGCCCCGTTGACATAAAACCGAAGGTCCTGTGCAAATGAACTCACCAAATAAGAGGTGTTGGGGACACATTATATGTGGTAGCTCCTGGTGAGAAATGTGCATGTGTCTTCTGTAAGGAAGAAGCATGGTCAGCGTGGACAGATACCAGCATATGACTATATACAAATATACAAATATATCATTTCCTGAACTGCCTATTACGGAAATACTCTTTTTATGTATTCCCATGGAATTGTTTAAGAGTGTGTTCACTTTTAGCTCACTCTTCATTTTATCCTTGTATGTTTAATAAATCATTGGCATTTTGTAGCAATTTTACTGACAGTCAAGTCAGGGAATCCGTAATATTCAACAATTAAAAAGCCCGTTTCCCAGGTTTTTGGTTTGCAGCAAGAAATTAAGGTTTTTTAACATATTTAATTTCCAGACAGATTTCTGATCATCAATGGCCACCGATCAACAGATTGTCTGTATCAGCAGATTATGGAGGGCTCTGATGTGTCGGAGTCTTTCGTTTTTATGTACTACTGATTTTAACAATTTAACCAATATAATGTGCTCAACATAGCTGTTGTGCCTGGTAATCTGTCCAGAAGGAAAAATGCATGGTTCCGATGAAGGTGCAAGGATCTCATCTAGTTTTCCTAAACATAACATAGAAACATAGGATTTAACGGCAGATAAGAATCACTTTGCCCATCTAGTCCGCCTTTTTTTTTTATCCTTCAGGTATAATCTCAACCCTTTTTAATTCTTCATTCTTTGTAAGGATATTATGTCTATACCAAGCATATTTAAATAGCTTTTAGCCTCTACCACCTCTGAAGGAAGGCTATTCCACTTATCCACTACCTTTTTCAGGAAATTTCCCCTGACCCTACTTCCATCCAGTTTTAGCATGTTTCCTTGGGTTCTAATACTTCTCTTCCCTATTGTACTTTGTTAAAACCCTTGGTAGATTTGAAAATTATTACTGTGAGCACAAATAGCCACATGGAATATACAGAAAGTTTATTTCCACCACTCAGGCTAACAATAAAAATATATTTATATTGTTCCAATCTTCATGATGTTTAACATCATGAATTTTTAAAAGTTTTGTTTCAGTTAGGAAATAGCAGCCATATAGTAACAGAAACATACTGTAGAAACATCGAATTTGACAGAAGATAAGAACCACTTGTCTCATGTAGTCTAACCCCTGTTATAACCTTTCGGTAACTTCTACCCTATTTGATCCTTTGTACTTTGTATAGATATTTATATGCCTATCCCAAGCATGTTGACCTTGCTATGTTTACAGCACCAGTCACCTCTAATATGTCTGGGTACAGACTGACTGGATGGGCATTTACATGTTTCTGTCCAATTGCCAGCGGCAAGTGTATGGGCAGCCTGCAGATGTTGCACAGTCGATGCAATATGTCTACAAACAAAGTCATTCCCTGCCGCATTGCTCTTACACATTTACTGAAGTGTCCACATTATATATCGGTTGTTCAATTGAATGGCCAATATATCAGCCAGTGTGTAACCACCTAAGGGGGATTGCAATAATGACTAGGCTAGGATCCAATTGGTAACACAAAGTAAGATGCAAGTGCTGATCAAAAAGTACATGAGGGGGACATGGGGATATACTGTAAGCTGAGATGCACATAGAAAGGAAAGCAAATGA